>NW_006768793.1:346954-463981 GCF_000204055.1 Melampsora larici-populina 98AG31 | reverse complement strand
ATGAAATGTTCGCCTCTATGAGGCTCATCTATTGATCCAAAAAAATCCCGAGGAAGCCGAGGAATGTCCTTTCAGATTCCTTCTGAAGTTCAGGATTTTGGAGTGTTTTCGAGTGTTTTGACCTGTATTTGACCCTCGAGAGTGGTTTATACATACGAATTCAGGATGAGCCCCGAGACCCGCGGGACAGCCCGTCGGGTCGGGGGGTCGTTCTGGCCTTCGAAGGGTCGCAGAACCGCGGGGATTATCGGGCCCGGGAGTCGTTCTGAGAGTCAAAAGAAAGTGACTCTCCTCGGGGAACCCGAGGAAAAATCAAGCTGTAAAAAGCGGATAAATACACGCTTGGGAGAGGTTGTGCTCAGCGGTTTCTGCCGGAAATAGCCGGGGACTCGGGGATCCCCGTAATTTCCCGGGGATTTGGTAGTTCGTCGGGGGTCAGGGTATGGGAGCCGGGCTTGACCTATGAGCCAGAAAAAGCTCGGGGAATACCGGGGTCGGTCCTCGTTCTGACTTTTGAAAAAAAGTCGGTGGGCCGGGCAGCCCAGTCCCCGGCATTCGGGGGTCGGGGCTCATCCTGAATACGAATACAAGGCAATTTCATCAAAAACTTCAAACTTCAGAAGCCAGTAGAGGAGGAATTCCTCGGCTTCCTCGGGATTTTGTTTGATAAATCGATGCGCCTCAGAGAGGCGAACATTTCATTTCTTTGCATCTCGATTTTTCACAAATAGGGGAAAAAGTTTTATAAGGAAGGCAAATTTCTCCTGCAAAAACTGGTTCCCCTCACAGGCAAAAGTGTGCCTCGTTGTCATAAGTCCCTCGCTGCGCTCGAAGCGTGCGAGACGCAGCGTGGGACTTTGTTGAGTTTAATGGTACACTGCCCTACACTGCCTCCGAGTCCAAGTTTTAATCTTTTAACATTTCAATTGATCAAACCATCTTTGTAGATCTTTGTACTCCCCTCCGACATGAACTGACATTCACATGAACAATTAAACTCAACAAAGTCCCACGCTGACTCTCTCACGCTTCGAGCGCAGCGAGGGCGTTATGACTGCAATGCAGATTTTGCTTGTGGGGATGGCATTTTGGCTGGTGAAAACCGGCCACCTTACGAATCTTTTTCACATATTTGTGAAAATCCTTGAACCAATGAAGACCTTTGCTTGAGGCCCTTTGAATTATCAATGAAAAACCTGAGCAATCCGAGGAATTTCCCCTCTCTGGGCTCCTGAGATTTCAGGTTTTGGTGTAATTTTTGTAACAGACTGCACCAGGCTTTAGCACGACTGCGGGCAAAAAAACAGAATAAACCTGTGAATGTTATGCCGGGCTGGTAGCACCAAAGAACTATTTTGAGGTCAATGATCAACCCTGGATCACCCCGTCTCGTGACATACATCATCCTTCCTTGCCTCAAGTCTCTGATTCAACTACCTCTCAATCACCTTTCGATCACCAAGACAACTGCCGTCAACACAAAGCAAATCAATGTTGAGCCAAATGTGTTTCCTTCAGGTGTGTGACCAAAGATACACCAGGGGGTAAGAGCATCCACAGTGGTCACCTGATTTTTGGATTTAGGGGCTTAAAAAACATGTTGCACAGCAGTGCACCTAAAGTTGGGGGTCAAGACTTGATTGAGCGATATGAGAATGCTTATACTCACTCCGTGAAACTTCTAAGGGCTGACCAACATAGTATTCCGCAATTTAGCTAGGTGTAAATTTGTTCATTACATGGGACATAGCATCAAATGAGGTATATTCTGCTAGTACAATACAGAACCTACGGCGTCCACTAAAGGGTTAAACAGAATCAACTGTCAAAGTACTACACAACTTAAAACAGGGTCTAGAACAATATCAAATGACTAGGAGGAGTAGTTTTTGATCAGCTTTACTTAAAATCAGATCAGCTTTGTCATGTTCAAGAAGCCTGCCATCTGTTGAACCGTGCAGCAGCTTGGGTTGTGAATCCACAGTTAGCTTCCCTGTATTTTTCAGCCTCTGTCAACCAGCCTGAGATCTATTCACATCACCAATTTCAGTCAAGTTCGATGTTAAGCACAATGATCCAGACCAAAAAGAAACCTCACATACATTTTGTATCCGACGATCATGAGCGGGGTGAGTTTGTAAAAATTCGGTGATCTGAGCCGAATGCTTAGAGCGATGTTCATGATCTTCCATCCTTTTCCACATTCGCACTGCTTCTGTAGGATCATAACATGCCTTGGCCATGATGTTCAGCCCAACCTGATCAGCTTCATGGAGGAAAAATTAAATCAGCAATTCTTTCGACCAGAGTCAGAGATGCCTTTAGAATTGACTAGACGCTGACCTTCGACTTCGCTTGTTCTGGAGTTTGGTAGTGTCATCAGCAAAGTTACAAGCGCTCGTGAGAATCCAAAGTCAAGGCCAATGATGCTGAGGACTGTAGTCAATAAGAAGACCACTTTCATGGAAGACATTCGTTCAGCGGTATGCCTCAAGACTTGATGCGCTACCTCATGTCCAAGGACCGTGGCTAGACCGGATTCAGTTTTACAGATCGGCAGAATGCCGGTGAATACAAAGATCTTTCCTCCAGGAATCACAAACCTGGAGGTTATCGCATCTAAGCATCAGGCATGAAAAACCCGTTGCAAAATCGGGTTACAAAGTTCAATGAAGATTACTCACGCATTCTGAATTCGGGGCTCATCAATCACGTGTATTTTCCAATCTGGAAGATTTTCGCGTTTGGCATTCATGACACCAGAGTCTGACCAAGATTGATGGTTAAGAAAAGGGTCATCACCCAACTCAGAGTCGGAACCAAGATTAGATGCCTTGATAATTTGATTGGCAACTTTGGTCACATAGATCGAGGTAGGATGAGAAGAGGGTAAGATCTTGTTTTGATATTGTGCTAAAGTTTGCGCATAGACTTGACGGCCAGTCTTGATAGTGGATCAGATAATCAGTCAGATTCTTGTGATATGATATCCGTATTTTTAAAAAGATGATCTCACAGCAAGTTCAGATGCGACACTGGTATCCATAAATCTCAATCTGCCTGTCTGCTCCACTGTCTCCAAATGGCTAACAAAATATACACCGCCTCCTCCGGCAAGCCACCAAATCCAATTTGGAACTCCGCGAAAAGCACGATCGAAATTGCCATTATTACTTGACGGGAACTTGATACTCCCGACCAACCGTGGTTGTTGAGAGGAGGTCCTGGGAGGTTCACCGAATCTACGATAGGATGCCTTGTGCGTTGAGCTGGTACCAAACGCTCGAAATTGTGTCGCCCTCATCCTGCCACCGTTGATTGACTGGATCTGACTCTGACCAGTAAGGCGCGAGAGATATCTTCCGCTTAATTTGATGCCGTGCTGCACCAAAACATGTTTGTGCGGTCCTTTCGGAAATATATGGAACATCATACGATGTGGAGAATGTCTTGATTTTCGTCAGGTGATAAAGCAAGCGGGTAAAGGTTAATTATCGAAGTCAAGCGCCAGACGTGAAGCAGTCAATCGACTTCCTCATGAGTCCAAATGGTCTCGCGGGGGAAACGAGCATTCACTTTGTAGACGACTCGCTGGGAAGGGGTGCACTTCGTATCCAAAACTGCAAAGACAGCCGTTGTACGTATAAGCATATAACCATGCACTGCGCGTGTAGTATGCTAATAGTGAATGAAGACCCTTCCTGAGCAGTGATCACGAATAGAAGTTTAAGATTTCAACCAAAACATCTCAAGATGAACTCATATCGTAGACAATCTAGAGCACTCTTGATCGCCTTTCCCCTTCAACAAGCAAAACAACTTCGGTATATCTCAAACAAAAATATCAACACCGACGTAAACAATCACAGTGAATCATCCTCAACCCAGGCGCTAAAATCTGATTCAACAACACGAGACTCACCTCAACTACCCTCGAGACGCAAACCAGAATGGTTAATTCAAAAACAAGCTCTCAAGGAATCATTTCCGACAGGATGGAATCCACCCAAAAAAATCAGTCGACCAGCAATGTCACTTCTCAAATCACTTCACAAAGAAGACCCCCATCAATTCTCCCTTACGATGCTTTCAGATAGATTCAAAATCAGTCCAGAGGCAGTACGAAGAATACTCAAATCTAAGTGGATACCCGATAGAATTACTACTGAGAAGATTATACAAAAATCTGGATCGAAAGGAATCATGGCCGGGGGTGATGCGTGGATTCATCATGAACAACTAGAGACTGAGTCCATTCCATCCAATCTCGCTTCGACCCTTAGAAAAGAGAGCAAATTCGAGAGATCTAAGGCAATGGAATCTGATTTATCGATTCACGATGAATCTCATCAAATATGGGTCGATCCAGACATTCGGGATACTACCGTGCGGTCAATTGATCCTGAGGAAATTGATTGTAAATGAATTTATCACAATTCCAATCACAGGTAGCTTACATTGTCTTCTTTGTTCAGGGAACTCGTCCTCCTCTTCGAGTGCGTTCCATCAGCATTCAGTTAAACCGTTTTCAAAACCTACCATGAGCGGTCGCCCGCTTAATAGGGATTCAACTCGACAAACGTTCAATTCATTCCAAAACAGAAGTTCTGGTCAAGCAAACCGGTCTCAAAGCCCGCGTTCCTCAGCCCTGGGAAGCGCCTTCAAGCTGACGCCCAATCAGCCTGCGTCTCTGCGTCACAAACGACCAACGCGATCTATAGATGTCGGAAGACGACGAGATCAGCGACAACCTCGCTCTGAACGCCAGTCACAATTTTAAACCTAGCATTCCACCTTAGCCATGCTATACAAGTAATATCCATTTCCATCACAAGTTTATCAATTTCTCATCAAATGAAAAAAACCTATCTTATCGCCAATACCCAAATCCCCTGTAACATCGCTGTAATATTATATTGATCAAAATGTTTCCTTTGAAGAAGCGTGCGAGATACGTTCAACTTTCACTCAAGAGACAATGAGCATCACATCTGATACCAATGCTTCCAGCACGGCCACAGTGCAAGTTTTGCCACACCCATATTCTTTTCCAATTACACAATGTCAATCTCACTATACCCATTTCAGTTTCTCCCTTTGCGTTCTTTCTTAATGAATACAAGATTGTTCAAGTGGATTGAGGGTAGGAGAATGGGAGCGTGAATATGAAGTTATCCAACATTCAATTCATTGGATGCGAATCCCTCCACAAATGTTTTGAAAGACCCAAAAGTCAAATGTCGGTTCGATGAACCCTAACCCTTATGCGTCCTAAGATCCTTGTGTAAACCCATGAGTATGTGATTTGATGGGTGTGTATCAGAAATTTTGACAGTAAAAGGTAAACAGATGGTCAAGGGAAAGAAGAGGTGCCGACACCACCCCACTCAACTCAGCAAAAAGTCACACTATTCGTTATCAAGACTCGTTTGAAGGCTAAACCTCGGTTCCTTTCTTATCTGATCCAGCATCAGAAGTGATATCTCGCGCTTAGTATCAAGGAGACAGACACCAGATACCCAAAACTTCAAGAGCCAAGATGTCTTTACGAATGCCCAAGGCAGATCATATGCCACTCTTCAAGAGTGGCTATACCTTTTCGTCTGGTGTTGAAGAAGCTGTTTTGAGGTAATTTTCAATGTGACTCATTACTTTCATTTTCCGTATTGTTTCATCTAGTGTGATTGGCTGATGGTGATTTGATCGGTCTGCTATAGGAACATTCAGGCTGTTAATGAATTGACAGATCTTGTTCGGACCTCGTTTGGACCACAAGGTCGGAATAAAATGGTTATCAAGTACATCAAATTTTTGGCCTTCAACAAGAACTGAAATTGGAATACTGATGATATCTGGATTGATCGCATTGTCTTGATGGTTCTGACGACTAGCCATCTCGACAAACTCTTTGTAACTTCAGATGCAGCTACGATCATTCGAGAGTTAGAAGTCATTCACCCTGCTGCAAAGGTTTTAGTCATGGCATCTCATCAACAAGAAGCTGAGATGGGCGATCGTACAAACTTGGTGATGATGTTGGCAGGAGAATTGTTAAAGAAGGCAGAAGGTTTACTCAAAATTGGACTTCATCCAAGTGATATCGTGTTAGGCTACGAAATGGCGCGTGATCGGGCTGAGCAAGAATTGGAGAGTAAATTACAATTCATAATCTTTCGGGGTTCTCGGTTGCAGTGCCAGATGTAACCTTGTTGGATACTGACCAGTCCTATGGTTTCTCTTGCATATTCTTTCTTCGGCTACCAGAGCTGTCTTGCCAGACTCTTCCGTCTCCTCTAACAAAGGAGTCATTGGCTATCGCACTTCGAGCACCGCTAGCTTCAAAACAATTTGGTCACGAGGCCCTACTGGCTGCTCTCGTCTCAGAAGCCTGTCTATCCGTTATGCCCTCCGATCCCTCTTTCTTCAACGTGGACAATGTCCGTGTGGTTAAGATCCTAGGTTCAGGACTTTCGTCATCAAAAGTCATCAAAGGCATGGTCTTTGGTCGAGAACCTGAAGGAGCCATCAAACAAGTAAAACAAGCCAAGGTTGCCGTCTACACTTGCGGTATTGACATCTCTCAGACTGAAACAAAGGGGACCGTGTTGTTGAAGAACTCAGAAGAACTTCTCAACTTTTCTCGTGGCGAAGAAATTCAAATGGAAAAGGTAAATGCTGCTCTCCTGACCTTCAGTAGATCTTACTTCATCCACAGTATCATCAAACTTGGATCTACGGCAGTATTATACTGATTAGACATCTCTTATTTCTGTCACCTCACGTCTTATGTCCTGTAGATTTTCAAAGAGATTGCCGATTCAGGTGTGACAGTGATTGTTGCAGGATCAAGTGTAGGAGAGCTAGCTTTACACTACCTCAATCGATTCAACATTGGAGTTATCAAGGTTTTATCGAAGTTTGATCTGCGCCGTCTTTGTCGAGTGGTGGGAGCGACTCCGCTTGCAAGACTGGGTGCGCCAACTCCTGAAGAGGCAGGTTACGTGGATGTGTTCGAAACGATCGAGGTGGGTGGCGATCGGGTGACAGTTTTCAGGCAAGAGGAAGAGACACGGACCCGGACTGCAACCATTGTCTTGCGAGGGTCAACAACAAACGTTTTGGATGATGTTGAGCGGGCAATTGATGATGGCGTGAATGTGATCAAAGGTCTCATCAAGGATGGTCGATTATGTCCTGGAGCAGGTGCAACCGAAGTGGAACTTTCAAGACGGCTCACTGAGTTTGCCGAACAAACAGCCGGTTTGAGCTTCCATTCAATCAAGAAATTCGCCGAAGCACTAGAAGTCATCCCACGTACATTAGCTGAAAATGCTGGATTGGATTCAACTGAGATCTTGACAAGGTTGTATGCGGCTCACCAGAGTGATGACGTCAATGGCCGCTTTATTGGAGTTGACATTGAGGTTAGTGTAAATTTTGCGACTTTGATGGTAGACTTGTATGAAAAGCTGACAAGTTCTTAAAAACCAATCAACAGTGTGAAGATACCGGATTGAAAGATACCCGACCGGATCAAATTCTCGATCTCTTGGCAGGTACATCGTGGGCTATTCGTTACGGATCTGAAGCTGCCATTTCAATCTTGAGGGTAGATTCGATCATCATGTCTAAGGCTGCGGGTATCGTTCCTCCCAAACAAAACGCCAACTGGGATGAAGACTGATCAAATGTGCAAGGACACTTTCAGCCGGCCCATTTGACATTCATCGTGAGCTGATCTGAGACGGCCATGTTTCTTCAGATAACTCGCCTGTATACCAAAAAAAAAGTTTTCGTTACCTCATTTCTACATGCAGTTCTTATGATTCTTGAACAATCATCATTGTTGTGGAGCGGGTTGTATGTTGGTTACTTATCTAAATACATAATGCAAATTTAGCGTCTTTTTGGGAGTTCTTTTTGATATCTCATCATCCTTGTGAAGAAGCCCTTGATGCGTGCGTTGTGAATGAGTGAAACTTCATCACCGCGAGTCTTCAACAACGCCCAGTTCCCCGCAAGAAGAGAAGGGTGGCCAATCCAACCCAAAAACTGTCTTTGGAATCTCCATTCACTTTCTATATGAAGCCAAACTTGACCACGTCTGTCTAGTCTATAGGAAGAGACCGTCCTGAAGTACGCACCAGTACTTGACGCAGGCCTTCGCCCCGATCCGCCTCATAACATATTCCAATCTGGGGAGCATGCGTGCTTGCGCAATTCCCTGCCGTGTGCCTAACGGTAGCTGAAGAAGAGAAGCCGGACGACACTCAAGCTGGCGACGGACCGGTTGTTGAGCTACCCGATGTTGCGACAGCACCAACTGAAGCCCTCTTCCAAGGACGAAGAACCTTCCGAGCTCAACCTCTTGAGTCGATTAGAGGCGACTTTGGCCCATGCAGCGGTGGACGACGAGGAAGACTGGGATGCGGTAGACACTGAAGACGCGGGCAATCCTCTGCTTGTGCTTGAGGACACCGTAGCTTCAACTCACCAACTGGAGGCCAAAAAACTCAATCATATTTCCGACAAGGTAAGTGTCATCTCCTCTTCTCTACCTTAACTTCTCTACTGGATTTCTACTTTCTTCATCCTGGATTACTTTGAAACTCACATTTTCATTGACTAGAGAACATGCGGGCATGCCCGCCACAGTTTAATTGCCAATCACCAAACTCGCAAACCCACTTGTTTTACAACAGTTTTGTCATGGTGGGACAAGATTGAATCTTTGCCTTACTCCTAGTAGTTTAATCTGCAACTCAGTTACCCCACTTACACTGTGATCACATCTTTGGTGATAATCAAAGTACCCTTTGATCTGGTCGGCGCACGATTTGTTCAACCCCTCTATCACTAACTTATGAATGTTAGCCCAAAATCTATGCCAATGACGAAATGAAAGAAAGCAAAAGCAAAAGCAAGGCAAAGAAATGTATGTTAATTAAAAAGTATGGCAGTGAAGTAACGAGACAACAACAGAAACAAAAATGAAAGTGAGGCATTTTATGCTTAAACATTTATAGGAATTATTTAATGACGTTTAGAACAGTCGATTGAAAAAAGGAAGGAGACATCAAGTCGGTACAAATGGAAAAGACACATGAAGTAGACAGAAAGGAGAAAAAAACGGAAAAGGAAAAGTGGCTAAGTGTAGGAGGGCAGAGAGAAAAACTACGGGATAGCCAGGGGGATACAGTAGAAAAACAAAAGAGGCCACAAAGCAGAAACAGAAAATTGAAATTTGTGATTCCTATCACAACTTGGTATGGTAACAGTTCAGGAGAAGCAACTTGAGTTTACATTTTGAGGGAAGAGAGGGAGGCTTTATATAGGCCTTCATCTCTCTACAATGTACAAATAAGGAAATGAGTAATACAAGTAGAGATGACAGGGATGTCGTAGTGGTACAAGCAGTTATAGGTTTAGGGAAGACCGAATCCGGTACATCTGGATTTGGTTTACAAGCAGTGTTCTGTATTAGAAAGGGACAGATCTGGATTGATCTGTCCGGTAGAAAACAATATGGAGGAATTAAAAAGGAAATGGAAAGCAGTAAAAGTAATAGAAGCACGTCTTGGGCTTGAAAAGCATACATGTAGAACAAAGGGAATGAGCAAATTTGGGAATCACAAAGTGGAAACAATAGAAAGCAAAATACAAAAAGTAAAAGAAGGGGGAAAGATGAACAGGGAAAAATGGGGAAATGGAAAAGCAAAATATGAGTAGCATCTGGCTGACGAACCAAACAGAGGACCGAACACTCATGCGAGTCTGTTCTACGTATTTATATATTAGATATATTTTCATTGATACTATATCCAGCTGGACTTCATTATACGAGAAATTACTCCGTCATCCTCCTGCCGCAACAATTATAATCAAATCATGAAAGGTTGTGGTCTATCACTTGGCTCATTGATTGCTGGCTATGGAATCAGATGGAATATTAAGAGATAGCAAGTACATCAGTCGCCACAAAGCGTGGTTGGCATAGTTGGCATGTGAGGTTTGTTAGAGTTTTCATTTCGATTTGATTTAGGTTTGACATCATCTTTTTATTTTTATTTTGTATGCTTACACCACACCCCATGGGACATGTTTTCTTTCCACAGTTTATAAATCAGCTTTCAAAAGAAGATTTTGAACAGATAGACTCTAGGATGTGGCGGCCTTGCAAAAATGGAAAGTCCTATGGGTGCTTCCGTGAGATTACCATTTCTCCTTCCAAGTGGGCTTCAATTGAAGAACCCAACTCAGAGCTTGAGGTAAGTATCACCTACATATTACTTATATATTTCAACCAACCATTCTTGATGATCACCAAACAGTCTAACAGATGGTAATCTACAGACTGGTACAATGGCAATATGTCAGTATTCAATTGCCACCAAAGTTGCAAGAATGAGAACTCAAGAGGCCAACAAGTGATGCACTCTGTTGAATGATTGAGGCAATGATCACCAAGGACAAACTTAGCCAAAGCTCTGTCAACCCAAAATCTCATTATGGCAACTGGCCTCCATCCGGCATTGCAACTGAAGTCTTTTTAGAAGACCTGACAAACTTACACCCAAGCTAAAACAATGTTCAATAGAATGTTCGAAGATTATCACTCAAAATCATCCACAAGACAGCCCTCAACTTTGGAAATTTTCAAGTTTATAGTGATCATGATCTTAAGAACAATGATCTGAATGATGATTGACATGTTAAAGACTATCTTTATCAAGGGGGTCTTTCTATGAAAGAACCGGAATATGATCTTTGTGACCCAAGCAAAGGACTTCCATGGTGGTTAAAAGTACTGACTTCATTCTCATCTACTTTGTTCACATTATGATCACATCAATGTCCAATTTGCTTCTTTGTAGGCAAACCACACCCGATCCCCAATAGTCACACTAAAGGCATGGGACTACCCGTCCTGTTTGGGGGGATTGGCTCAACATGAGTGCACCTTCTTGCAGCTGCTGATGTATGTATAGCCATTGCCAGTTGAGGGGGTCTGGCTTTGATAACTATTGAGAGGTTGATCTCAACCTGCATGTGGTTAGTCAAGGAAGTGCCTCCTCTAGGAGAAAAATTCCTCCACACTGTGAAGCATATTAAATCTGCTGATAAGCTTTATGAAAAATGTCTAGACCCTGTTTTGGAGGTTCCAGGTCCACCTGTCTCACTATTATATGATGATGGGACAGTCCCTTCAAACACAAAAATATCTTGTCAAATTGCTTCAAATTGTGTTTCCAGTCATGTTTCAAATAAAAAAGATGGGGTCCACTGAAGGGGTATAAGAAGTGGCTACATTGTTGCTGTTTGTCATCTCACTCCTCTCATCACAAAGATTTGAACAGTATCCTCCACATAGCTATCCGTATAGCACAATCCAATCTCTCATAATCCATATTCCATCATTTGCATAACATATTGCATTGGGTCCTCACTATCAACTCACCTTTGGTTGTGCAGATCTTCTCTGATCCATTTTCTAAGAATCCAAACCTGCTAATAGTCTAGGTAGCCCTTCTTCCCTTGGTACCATACCTTGGTATCTTTCATCTACTTACATATGGTGTTGCATTCTGATATGTGTGATTACCTTTCATCTCAGGATAAACATCAGCCAAGCAAATCTTCTGCTTCAAAAAGTCTTCAAAATTTCTCAAAAAACGTAATTTTCTCAATCCTTCTTATCAACTCAAGATATGTAAAAGCTGACAATATCTGATGTTTGACCTGCAAACTTTGGATCACCCAGAGAATGAATGTTTTAACTTCACCCAAGGTTTTGACCATCATCTTTGTGACAATTTGTGTCCTTCTGAAAGGTATCATTGGCAAAGATGGTATATTTTACCTAGAACCTAATATTGAAAAGAAGGGTCTGCTCTTCACATATGGGGAAAATGCAGATGGAGAACTGGAACTAACCCTTGAGAACAAGGGGGGATACAAAGATTGGAAGAAATTCAGCATTGTACATATTTGTGAAGGCCAGCAATATACAGTAGTTGGTGAGATAGGAAAGGGTGAATCTAAGTGTATTGGACGTCACCCTGGGAAAAAAGTGGACGAAATTGCTGTCTGCCCCATCACCTAGTAACTCTGAGGTTTGGAACAGAAATATCATCTACCTTGAATTGATGAACTCCAGTGTTTCTTTGTTATTGTTGGGTCAGTGATGTAATAGATGAAGGGCTTGAAAGCAATGTTTGATTTTCCTTAACCAAGCAATTTATTAACCAACTTGTGCAAAAGAAAGATTTCACCAGTAGATGGAATGATGTGCAAGTTTATGTAACAATTCAATGGCATTCTTTTTCTCTTTTTGTGCCCAGAGAGATGTTGGATGTTGCTCTTGATCTTGATTCACATTTTCACTACTTACTCCAGATACATCACCAGTGATCTTCTGGTGTATGTACTTGGATTTTCTGCTCTGGGTTCTTCTTCTGTTTTGTGTAGATATCAGGTGTGTCATGCAGGAATGTTATTCAAGACTTTTACTATTTCATTACATATACTGTCATTGAAATCATGACCAATCATGTGGAAGATGGGTGCCAGTTACTAGAGTGCCATACTTTTTGGAGCGTTCAAGGTTCCTCAATACTATGAGAGCTATTGGAATAACTGCATTTGAGCAATGATCTATCCCACATAAGTCCAAGTGAAGAGCTTATCTATGATTCACACCTTCTTCAAGGTCAGTTGAATACTCTCCACTTCTCTACATTTGCTTCCCCACTCAATTACTACTTTCTTCATCCTGAAGTACTTTCACACTCACATTTTTATTGACACTTTTCCATTATACTACCTACAGCTTAACTTCATTATACATGGAGTCACTATCTTGTCCTCATGGTGCAACAAATATAATCAAATCATGAAAAGTTATGGTCCATCACTTGGCTCATTGATTGCTGGCTATGGAATCAGATGCGATATCAATTACATCAGTCCACACAAAGTGTGGTTGGCTTGTGAGGTTTGTTCACAGTGTCATTTTACTAGTCACTGGCAGGCCAGTGAGTTCCATTCACCTCAATTCAATCTCAATTCAATGTCAGTTCCATATCAGTTTGACCTCCAATGATGTTTGAGTGGGGGATATGCATGGGCTGCATAATCACACAAACCTTCCAGACATTCTGACACATTCATGTGTGGACATGCAACCAAACTTTATTCCAGTTCATTCTGGAAGGTTGTTTGTCTGCTACTCTAGGCCAAACATTGAGATTGGATTGATATTGAACTGACGTGGATTTGAGATTGGATTGAGATTGGATTGAGCTGGACGTACTCACCGGCCTGCCAGTGAGTAGTAAAATGACACTGTGGTTACAGTTTTCATTTCAGTTGAAATTAAGTTTTACAGTCGTTCTTGAAAAGTTTGCTTGTCAATTTTTTTTTGGGCGGTTTAGGGCTGTTAAGGTCAGATTTTACTGGTTTTGTCTGTACACGTCATCAGTAACCGCAGGATCCTTCTGTGCCAGGAAACCCATCAGAACCCGATCTCAATCTCTTTCATTGGTTAATTTGATTCTCAGCCTGGATCAACCACTTCCGGATTTTATTCGGTCATCAACATTGACTTCCATTCACCCGGCTCTTGTTTCTGCGTGTTCTCAAGGCTACCCTTCTCTCTAATCAAGAATCTTGTCAGTCCCAATTCCAATTTCCATTTGTTCTTCTTTCTTTTGCTGATGCCATTTCTTTTTCTTCCACAGTGTTTCTTTTCCTGTAATGCCCTTTGTGTTTTACTCGGCCAATTTCAAGTTCATTGTCATTCGCAAGGCTCTTCGCAATGAGACACTTGAAATGATCAATCACAACCTTGGACTGGATATATCACCTGATTCATTGACTCGATGACTCAATTTACTCCAAGACACTTGGCAAGTCTTTTCAAATCCCGAATTCTACAATCCTTGTGGAAGGCCAACTATCCTATCAAATGATCACTGTAGATTTATTGAAGACGCCATCAATACAGAGCCAACACTTTATCTTGACAAGATTGCACACAAACTTAAAATCGAAAGAGGTATTGATATCTCGGTTCCCACTTTAGCTCGCGAGGTTTGTGATCGTCTGGGTCTAACCTTGAAGGTGGCAAAGACTGTCCACCCAAATCAAGATCCAGAAGAAGTAGGCCAGTATATATATGAAGTCGGAGGAATTGATCTGTTGTGCCTTATCTTCATAGGTAAGCTTTCCTTCTATTTGAGAGGTTGCTTTCTTGATGTGTGATCCTAGAGTTGTTAATAAATGCACTTCAAGATGACCGGATGAGTTCATATTCCATCAACAAGTTCGATTGACCTCTGACTGGGGCAGAGCTTTGATCAGCTTGGGAACCAGTGAGGTTTACAACTGGTGTGTAACCTCACTGGTTTTGGTGGAATTGAACAAACCATAGTCTTGAATGTATTTATTCATGACTCAAAGATCACACATCAAGAAAGCATACTGATCATCATCTTGTTCTTATTCAACTTTGAGCTGACATGTGTTTGGATAGACGAGAGTTAAGTTCAAGCGCGTAGGCTTTACCAATCAAAAGCTCGTGCACCACAAGGTCAACAAACCAGACACCTCCCTTTTACTTTACAATCAAGAAAATTTTCCTTACTACCCGCCATCTCTTTGAGTGGCTGTCTTGGGATGATTGTTCAGGAGGGTTCAATCCTTCGGGATGATTTGGAGGATTATTTGTTGCATCATGTGGTAAGTACCACAGCTCATCTACTCTGTCTTTAAATATAAACTGATTGACTATGTTTTTTATATCAGCTTCTCATGATGAACCCATACCCAGCCGCAAACAGTGTGCTTGTCTTGGATAACGCACCCATTCATCATGGTGGAATGGTTTGCAACCTTTGCAAGCAGTTTGGTGTATGTATACTTTACCTACCTGCATACGGCCCCGAGTACAATCCAATCGAGAAGGCTTTTGATATCATCAAATCTCGACTCAAAAGAAGTGGTGATCTTCAAGAAAATATGTCATTAGAAGAGGAAGCGGAGGTCATTTATTGTCATGCTGAGGAAGCACTCACTCCCAAACTCATCCGTAGCCTCTATTCCGGATCCATATATTGAGATTGATGCAAAGTTATTTGAGCATTATCACAGTAAGTCTTTCCTTCCTTGAACCATATGACAAAAAATAGTTAATGAGACAAAACTAACCAATTCTTTTGATTTTTGAGTAGGTTAACAGGAAATTTTGTGAAAAGAAACATGATTTATAGAAGAAGTAACAAAAAGAGATTGTGTCTATTTCATTTGAATTATTATTTTAGTTCTTATTATTGTTTTCCAACTTTGTCAATTGTAATTCTTATCGTGGTTTCCTTGTTCAGACTTTTTTGATGCAATCATAAATTTGAACATTGAATGCAGCTTTCCAACAGTTCCCATCCTGAACTTTTTCATGATTTGACAAGTCCGTTGTCAAGGTGACTTGATTTTTTCCTCAACAAGAAAGTTGCTCATCAACCAACTGGTGTTTGACAATTCAGACTGCTTTGATTATTCAAAGAACAATACATTTTTTTATTTCACATATCACAAACAAAGCCAGCATTGCAGAACAGTTCGGGGTTAAAAATACATAGTGGAAGATTGAAATGAGACTATCACAAAGAATAACATTGAAAAGAAAAAAAGCACAATAACAATTGATCAAAGCAGATCACAAAAGAAGAAGATGAAAAAAACAATTACTCAAAGCAGATCATCAAAATAAAACATGATGTGCTATCAAAGGAGATCATGATAAGGAACAGAAGAGAGAATATACAGAGAAAACAATCACAGATTGCAATACAGAGTGAAAAAAAGAAAAAAGAAATTGATCAAAGCTGTTGCGCATCAATCTTTGCAAGCTTTGCAAGTAAAAATTCCTTGTACCAAACTGCACTTGCAAGGAGATGGTTTGCATCACCTCGAGCTATGCCAATCACTTTTAATTCTTGACTGTTCATATCATCACTTGGCTTGAGCTCACTCCAACGAGTGTAATGAGCATTGCTTAACCTTGTCCTCAAAGTATGATCACTTTCAGGAAATTCAGCATAATTGAGAAAGTCTTCCATATCTCCAGAGTATTTGTGTTGATAGATACGGTCATTGTGTAGTTGAGCTGGGGTAGCTGATGGGATTGGTTGTTGTGGCAGAGGTGCAGGAGCAGCAGCCATGAATCCGACCGGTGGGGGATTGTCTGGAAACTCGAGATACCCTGGAGGAAGCTGTCCATTGAGGAAGGTCTTGAAAGCTGGTAACTTAGGAGGAGTCCATAAATCAACATCGGTGCGATCTTCTTGACGAGCTAGTATCTGAGGATTTTGGAGTCTCATCAGCACAACTGTGACCAAAGCGATCTTAACAAGATATAACTTACAATTGCATCAACCCATATTTTGATCTTGCGAGGAGTCATATGACACCATTTCTTAGACTCTTGAGGATCTCTGAATCGGCATTGTTCAGATCCATTCTTGGTAAGAATATTTTTTAACTTGATAGTGACATTCAACAGTAAATTTTCAGATGCAGTCAATTCAGCGGTTGCTGAACCACTAGGCTGATTATTGACAACGGCTTGTCGAGTATTCCATGAGCTGATGTGACTATCAACTTTCTCTTTCCTACGTTCAGAAGCAACATCAAGATCTGGATTCGCCATCTGAACAAGAAGACCAGCGGAGCTTGGTTGAGTGTTATGGTCAGATAAGTTTTTGAATTGATTCCATTCAATGATTTCGCGGAGATTGTACTTTGGATTGCGGAAGAAGGACTTTGGTGTAAGACTGACACCAAGCCAAGAAACTGACTGGGGATGAGATACGTTGCTGAGATAGGTACCAAGATTGGTTTGTACTTTGTTGAGAGACTAGCTAATTGGGCGGCGGGCGCCGCCATTTTGAGCTCTGAGAACAATGTGGCTTTTGACTGTTTCCTATGTTATCATAGCTACCCAATGTGAGCAAGAATGCATGCTAATTGAAAGTAAAGTATACCACCAGGTGGGGTTTGACATCTCCAAAAGCAGGAGCACCCTAATGTGTATGATCATATCCATCTTTGGAATATGATATTTCCACATCAATTGTCTGAGAAACAAAATCAAATATAATTGCATGTTGGTCTATAACACTAATGACCACATCTTTTATTTCAATATTTGACATGTGAACTTTGCAAGTTCATTGACATGTTTTTTGAAAGTGCAACCTACAAAATTGTGGCATATGGAACACAGGACATTGAAAAGGATGTTCAGGTACATGGCTTAGAATGTAATTGTGCTTCAATGCATTGAGCCATTGATCAAAGAAATTTCAGCTTGAAAAGTTCTTAATTTGAAATTACATGTGTTCCCAAAGCCTGAGACAGTACCAACATTCCATTTCAGTTAAGGACATGTATTGTTTCAGGTATTGCATGGTGTCACAAATGCCAAAGTGTGTGACAGGCCCAATACAGAGGCTTATGACAATCTGAAACTTCAGGAACCAATTGGTCTTAAACCCAATTGAAGAGAGTCGTGGTGACCAGGTTTCTGACTTTCTTCAATCAAGGGTTTTGTTTGCGTTAGGTTTGCCATATGTTTGCTGATTCCCCTCAAGTCAGTGTATTCCAGATACACATGCTTGAACCTTATGTTATAGCTCTGGGGATCACTGAACCGAGTCAATCCATCATTCCATTTTTTCCAATACTCACAACTCAATCTTGTTGAACCCATGAATCCAAAACTGACAATGATCCCTGGGGTGACTGATAGGAAAGGATATCAAATTGAGCAGATAGCCAAGCAGATTGTTGATATCTATGTTTAGATCTGAGAGCTGATGAAGCGGATCCTGAATGTGGGATATTCTGACTGCAGGGGAATCAGCAAACATATGGCAAACCTAAGGCAAATGAAACCTGCAATTGAAAAAAGTTTCAAACACAGTCACTGCAACGGTGGCACGGCTAAGCTAAGTTAGCGCTTAGCGGTGCATTAGCTTAGCGATGTTTTGTCACTAAGCTAGCGCTAAATCCTTAGCGCACTCAAGCTAAGCTAACCAAATTTTGATTTTTCCTTTAGCGGGTGTGCGCTAAGCTAAGCCAGGAGCTTAGCTATCAAAAAAAATACATGTTTTAAGTGCAAAAAAGGGCCGCTAAGCCGCTAATAGCAGTTTAGCGGCCAATTAATTGGCTTAGTGGGTGTCAGTTTACGCCTGCTAAGCTAATGGCTTAGCATTAGCGGAAATCCGCTAAGATTAGCGTTAGCGGATTTTTCCTTAGCGGCTTCTAGCTAAGCTAAGCCAAGGTGGCAAAAATCCTTAGCTTAGCTTAGCAAGCCACCGTTGGTCACTGTGACTCTCTTCAATCAGGTCTGAGACTAATTGATTCCCACAGTGTGAGTGTGGGTTGAGTAGAGGGCTAAATCTTCACCTCCACTTGTAACACCACACTCTCCAGCTCTCTCACTCCACAATCTTCCTCATGACAGCTTTCCTATCTCAACTCATTAGACTCTTTTAGAGAGGTCCAGATCTTAGAACTTTTTGAGGTTTCCTGCCTTAGCTGAGAAGCTCAAGTCTCCTGATGTTCTGGTCTCACCTCTGAGGGGTGTGAGGTCAGCAGTTTAAAAACCTAGACCTCTACTCCCCCTTCAGGGGCCCTCTCCACACCGTACATAAGTAAATATAATTATAACCTTACAGACATAAGGATGTATACTGTGGTGGACCAGTCTCTTGTGAGACAAAGTCTTTTTAACCTCTGTGGCCAGTATTATAAGAAGGATAAATTGATAGCATAGAATTATGTCCATAATAGACCTAATTTCCAATGTACAGCCCCCTCCAAGTGGTTTACGTAATCATTCAAGTTCCGGAGCAGCTGGGCAGGGGCCTGTTCCAAACCCAATGATTACTAATCCCAGGTGTGGGGACATGTACTACCTGAAATGGATGAGTCATATTTGATCTGTAGAAAAGATGTATATAGGACTTGTGATCAATTGTTGTGAGTTCATTTGCAACATACCATTGAAGTTTGTGCGATTCAAGGTCTTTGACCAATTTAGAAGTAAAAGTTCATTCTTTAGTCTGGGGATTTGCAAGAAAACACATCCAACATCAGGCAATTCAATCAAATAATCCAAGCAGATAATGTTCATGCCAGATTTGGGTTTTGAATGATCACAAATCTTGGTGGCGGGCACATAACTGTAATTTTCAAGCTTGACAGCCTTATTTATAAAATCCAGGAGTTAATAAAGTGTATTGTGCAGCCCAGATGAAGCCAATTTTGATGTTGCACAATCAATGCAATGCCAAACCATTGATATCAACTCTTTTTTTGTTTCAAATGATTTTCTTGTCAAATGATTTCCTTTTGAATATTTGCTTCTATCTTCTTCTTCTATTGTCTTCTTCTTCTTTAATACTTCTTTTAATGATTTGTAAAAAAATTAAAGATCCAGAAAGTCAAATCAAATCTTCATGTACTTCTACAAAAAATATAACCAAAAACCAAATACATATAACTTAGGTAAGTGAGTTAAGTATTGAAAGGGAAAGACTAAGAATCAGTAAAAATCCCTCTAAAAAAAGTTTTCATTAAAAAAAAAATTAAAATGATTTCCAAAATTTCCCTTCTTTGTTTTTCATTTCAAACTTCTCTTCATAACCAATTGATTTCCTTCATTCCTTCATTCCTACATTCCTTCAGCACCAGTCACTCTTTTACTCCTTAAAACAGTAGCTAAAGCTTTGACTCTTTCTTTCCTTTTATGATGATTATGATTCTGATTATGGTTGTTATTGTTATGATGATTGTGATGATTTGAATCATTTGAATGATTCCCATTAGTCATATTAAGATTTGATGAATCTGTACTTGTAGTCACTTCTACAGCTCCAAATACAATCTTCGAAGGTAATTCTTCTGCTTCCCCTTCCACTTGTTCTTCTTCTAAATCATTTCCTTCTGATTTGGCTGCTTTCTTCCCTACTGCTTCCTTCTCACCATTTTCTACGGATTTCCCTTTTTCTCTTCCCCATCCATTCCCATTCCAATTGCCATTGCCGATTCCATTTGTATTTCCAGCCGTTCCACTAGTAGTAGAGAAATTTCGAAATTGGATAGGTGTTGAGATAGGCAAATTTGAGAAATCAGGCATGATGGTAGTAGCAGATGTCGGTGTTGAAGCGGGGTATGGATAATGGTGATGATCAAACTCATGTGCATAATTTGGCTTGGTCTCATATATCATTCTTTGAGTATTTGTGGATGACGTTGACTGTACACCACTACTTGAACTACTACTCCCTCCGGATTGGAAGAACTGATGGAAATAATTAATCCATTCCCATTAGGGGTATGGCTGTCAGTCAACGGTGTGGTATCTGTGCTGTCCGCAGGCTTGAGAGATGTACTTTCATTCAGTTTATCATTCTCTTCCAGTTGTTGTTGTTGAAGTAGCAGTTGTTGCTGTTACTGTTGCTGTTGAAGTTGTTGCCTCAATTGAAGTTGATGGATTTCATTGACAAGGTAGTTGATTGAATCATGATGAAGATGTGGATGATGTTGCCAATCTAAATCTCAATCAAGAGGTGCCGGTTCGGAAGCAAGCGATTCAGGAGGGTACTGTGGTCTCACGTCAGTCGAGGTAGTAGCTTGTCGATATACATGATCTTGCATTAGTCTAGCTGTGAGCGGTGGATACGTCGGCACTGAGATCGCGGCAGCATGTCTCATTGTGGCTTGATGCTGTCCCTGTTGTTATTGTAAAAGAAGTTGTTGTTGGAAATCATCTTCATCCTCTTCAAGTGGATCATTTGATATTCCAGTAGAGGCTGTAAGGGCCAACGATTGAACTGAGGTAACCCCCATGAGCACCAGGCAAGAAAAAAAATCAGTCTACAAGGTTTGGGTAAATGTATAGACGTCCAAGTCGGCCTTACTTGATGTTGGAGCGAGACCTGACTCTTGGGATCCAGTCCCCATTTCCAAGCTGGGAAGACTGGAAATCGTTGATGTGAGGAGATTGAGAGGCAGATGAGGGTGATTTAGGGTTGGGTGCTGAATTTCGTCATCCAGTACTGGAAGGTGGTGCCATCAATACTCCTTCTTGTCTTTCCTCACACAATTCACAAATCATTACATCTAATCAATCTGTAAGGAAACACATGTGTAAATGCTTTGGTTCCAAGGTGACTTTCTAGGTCTTGAGGACGTATGGTAATACTGCTTCCTTGCGACCATTGACAAGGTAATAAATTACTAATAGTACATAGCCATACGAACTTAGTGTACCAAGATAAGGATTGTTGATCCTTCTCCGTTTTGTCCAAACTTTCACTGAGAGGAGATGAAGAATTAGTGTTTGAGAAAACAATATCTCAAATAGGCCAAGTTACGCACAAAACAAGACAATAGTTCTCATCCAAGGATCAACGATAGAATAGGTGAGTAACAAACGAGTGTTTTCAAGCGCCAATTGGCTCTCAAATCCGATATCACATGATAACCCAAAGGGTTGGCCAGCCGAAGGAGGCAACAAAAGTTTAATGATTGGAATTCGTGCCTTGGGTAGCATTTTGACCATGAAAGAAGTTTCTGAAACCGGAGTTTGAGATATCGGAGATGAGTTTGAGCTGGAGTGTGAATCATGCAGATGATGAGAAGTTGGGTTTACCTTCTTGAATCAGTTTACCAAGGATGAGAACCATTTCTGCAGGAGTTTGCTTGGCAGGTTTTGTAGTAGGTTTGGGTTCTTGAGGTTCTTGAGGTTCTGTAGGTTCTTGGGTTTCTAAAGGGTCAGATGGAGCAGACTGATCTTCAGCATTGGGTGATGGTTTGGGAGAGGACGGTTTTTCTTCAGTATGATCGATTAGACAACAGAGGTCTATATCCGGATTCCTCAGAGCCAAACCAGATGCTAGCAAAGAAAGATGATTAAATTGAATTAGATAAAGTTGGCCAACGCATGAGTAGATGATAAAAGATAACTAACCGATGGAACCAAATGGTAATTCAATTCTCTCATCCTGTTTTCAGCTTCTTGATGTGCAGATACTTCTCGATCGTATTCTTCTCTCGCAAGACTAAATCCTTCATGAGCTGTTCTTGATGCCCTTTGCATCGCATTATACTCATTTTGTAACTCTTTCATCCTTTCTTTTGTATTTTGAAGTGAACTTAATAATTGTTCGACTAATGCTACATCTAATGACATATCTCCTCCAGAACCTGTCACATTTGCCAAATCACGATTCAAGCTAATTGATTCTCTTACTTTTCTGCTCACTTCATCCGAATCATCCTTTCCATCACGTCTGCTTCGCAACTGTTGTCGATCATCGCTGGCCAAATGTTCCATTTCAGGTACAATTGATCTGAAATGGATCCTAAGTCGTATAGACCAACAAAGATGATTCGTGCGAGTGTGAGTATGAGTATGGTAGGGGTGAAAGGTCCAGGGATTACAGACTGCTCACCTCAATACAAAGCCGATTCAGGTCAACTTTGGCATAAGGACTGCGACCACCATTAACAGCCCCAGCCTCTTCGATGATGTATTGTATCCCTCCTTTATGTTTAGAGAGCAGACCACCAATTGATCTGATACTGACCACATCATGCGTGTACCAAAACGTAGAGGCGAAAAATCTAAAGAAATCAATCAAAAGTTCTCCAATGTTTTCTCGATTGGTACCAGTCCATTAGCGAGGTAGGGCATCAAGATCATCAAAGAAATAGATAGAATGACCATCATGGATCAGTTCAATATTATGATTGCAACGTATTGGATCCAAAAATAGTTGAAGCTGTTATTGATTGAGTCAAAGCTGAAATAGGAGATCCAACGATGATAATAGAATTGAATCGCAGTAAATTCCAACGGTGTGTCACTTCTTCTGATAATTGTATCTCATTCAAAATTGTGACCAATCTTCACAAGGTACCTTTTAACCACTTTGTGGTCAAGTTGATTAGTGATGTGATTAAATGTAATTTGAGCATCTGAAAATGAAAATTGCTTCCAATCCTTGTTAGGCTTTCATCTAGTCTAGAACCAATTGATATCTTCTGTGGCTTTTAAATTTACAATGGATTTCAGAATTGAACCACAAGCTATTTAATTTGATTGAGCAACAGGAATGATCTTAATATTGATTGAATAGATTGATTTTGATCAAGTAAAAGGACTGATCTTGATAACCGAAGATATTAATATTGAAACTGGTTGTGTGACAGGATGAATGCAAGTTAAAACCAAGACATCAGGGGATGTGGAAATCACAGGCCTGGGAGGCAAGAATCGAAGGAGAGATAACGATAAGTTGTTGGTTAAAATAAGCAAGGTGGCAAGGAGAGGGTGATGGGAAACGGCTGGGACAGGAAAATTAAGTGCCTAAGAATAAGACTTATCAAGGGCCTAAGGGTTTAACCTAGTTTTGCCGAGAAACATGGCCGTGCCTTTAGTTTTATGATTCCACCATCAAATCTATGACCACTTGAGGAGATGAATGATTCAAGTCGAACTTTATGTAGTGCTTGGGTCCAGTGTCGTTCTTTTCAGTTTTATCACACTTCCATACCGGTGTAGAACTCTTTCAGTACACAGCTGAAAGCAGAGCCAAGAAGGGGAAGAATGAAGACCAAATCAACAACACACACAATCAAAAGAGAAATGAGTCTTGAGATGGTGAATTGAAAGACTTCAAACAAAGAAAGAAATGCCCTTCTTAAACAGGGACTTTGATTACTGATGAATTAAATTTAAGACCTACAAGTCTTTGGATTAATAAGAACCAGGCTAAAAGAGGATAATAACTTCAAAAGTAGCACAATCTAGGCGCACTCAGGCACCTTCCAAATGAGCAAATGAGCTTTCAACTCAACAAGAAATTATTAAAAGTGAATAAAGGGTCTAATATTATAAAATCCCAACTTTCATTAGTTGTTTACCCAGATAATAATAATAAAAAGATACAAAGCTTTATTCTAAATTCTAATAATAATTTTTGCTAACTAAAAGGCTCCCAAAGGGGAGGAAAAGAGACACTTGACTATATCAAAATTGAAACACACCCAAAAAAAGAAAGTAAGACAAAAACACCCCTCAAACTCGAAATCCACCTTCAAACAACTTTTTCACACACAATTCATTGAACAACCCCCAAATTAAAATTGATAAACATCTTCAACACACCCACATGTATCATTCACAAATTTTCAAGCACACATTTATCATTAAAACTGAGCTGTTTACCACAAAAACTGAAAAATCCGCCAATTTACCCTTAAAACCTGAAGAAAGATGAGAAATAGGGACTGTATCAAAAATCTGAATAGACAGAAAAAAATGCCTGCTTCCGCTCTACAACTTTGCTCAGCCAAGCTAAACTCTAACTCTATTGGTTGTACCCTTAAAATGAAATTCGATTTTATGTGAAAATACTCGAAATTGAATTTACCCAGTTTACCACCTGATATTACCACTGATGATGATGTATATGGTTTATAATTGATTTTTCATGTTCATATGCGAAAATATAACCCTCCCCAACTTATTTCTAGGCTGATAAGATGCTGTGGTACCCTAAAATCAAAGTTGTATGATTGAAAATAGCACTTTTTATGATTTTGAAAGTGATTTTCGAGTTTCAAATCCACCCTTTTCATATGTAATGTTTAATTTGCCAATGCTGTTGTTTGATAATCCCATAAATCTATCTTTCAAAGTGATCCCTGCTTGCTTTTTCAGTTTACCACCCCAGTTTACCACCACCCCAGTTTACCACCATCTGTCTGAGTTGTTGGATTTTCGAAATTTAGCCTTATTTAAACCCATACTTCAAAACCATGATTCCTCTACATAACTCATTAAACCCATACACAGCTGTAAACATAACTGATAAAACCCATAAAATTCGAAATTCCACCTTGAAACCTGTATACTCCTCATAGCCCATATATCACTCAACTACACATAAGTTCTAAACCCATAATTTCGACTTTTGGCTTCATTTTACACTACACCCCCTACACATAACCATTACACTCAAAAATCAACATGTAACATATAAAAATAAAATGAAATAAAATGAAATATGATAAAATAAAATGACAAAATAATAAGATAAAATGAAATGAATAAAATAAAAAAATAAAACTAAAAATGAATTGTGTATTTGTCTCTTGAATACTTTTGATTACCACCCCGGCTTTTCGATGACTCTTCTAGATGAAGCTCTTTGAGTCAATGTACGATTCCTATCTTTTGGACCCCAAAAATATGCCTCATGAAACACTCGAAGAGTCACCATCTTGACTTGTGACTCGGTGGAATGTTGATTGGGCGTGAATCAAAGCTCCGGAGGTGGTGAAGGGGCAGTAAGACGTCCCAATCCGAATTGAAGGAGGCCGCATGTAGGGTGGTAGGTCGCACTAGCTCCACATTGTTGAGGGTTGGCCAGAGCACTGCTGAAGCTTCCAGTGCTGCAAACAGGTTCCTCTCAAGGGTAGAACATGGGATCACAAGGATCTGTACATGAAACACAATGAGTGAGTGCTCATTCAACAAACAGACACGGTTTGAAAGAAAGATCAGCTCACCATTCCAAAAGTTATCACGGCCCTGTGCTGCTGCCTGTACAAAGCTCTCACAGCGGATTTCGCGCGCCTCATAGATCAAGTGAGCTGCATCTGGATGAATGAATAAAATGATATCATTGTCAGTTGGAACAAACAAAATCTGATTATGACCAGCGTGAAGAAGATATGAACATACTTCTTTCTTGACCTGATGCCAAATGGGTTGCTGTTGGATTGAGACATCAATTCAAATTGCGATGGGATGGATCAATATGGATTTGTTGATGAAGGTTTGAGTGTTGATTTATCAAACAATCTCGGCTAGGATCTGCAATCTCAATCTTGTTATTGTTGTCCATGTTGGCTTCGATTGCTGAGCTGCTTTGGTTGGAAGGAGCTTGTCAGCTTGGGGTGGTTGAAGTAGCTGACAATTGGCTAGTTTGGGAATGAAATGGTATGCGACCAAAGGCATTTGAATGCTGGTTTGGAGTCCAGGCTTCTTGACCCATCTTGAAGAACAGTAAGGCCTTGAGAAAGCAAAGAGAAGCTGGAGATTGAGAGAAAAAAGGGAGCCAACCAAGTGGTGGAGTGGGATAGAGCTGAGATGACATATCAGATCCAACAGATCCTGCGGTTACTGGTGACATGTACAGACAAAACCAGTAAAATCTGACCCTAACGGCCCTCAACCGCCTAAAAAAAAAAATTGAAAAGCAACCTTTTCAAGAACGGCTGTACACCGTCTTTTTATTTTCATTTTCATTTTATATTCTTACACTGGCAACTGTCCTGCACCTGGCATTTCAACTGAAGTTTTTGAGAAGGCCTCACAAACTTACATCCAGGCTAAAACAGTGTTCAATAGATTATTCAAGGATTATCAATCAAAATCATCCACAGGAAAGCCCTCAACTTGAGAAATTTTCACAATTTATAGTGATGATGATGGGGAAAACATGGACCTGGGTAATGATCAACAGATTGAAGAATATCTTAATCAAGGGTTTTTTTGTATGGAAGAACTGGAATACAATCTTTGTGATCCAAGCAAAGGACTTCAATGGTGGTGGGTAAGTCCTGAGTTCATTATCATCCCAATTGTTTACATCATGATCACGTGAATATCAAATTTCCTTCTTTGTAGGCAAACCACACCAGGTCCCCAATAGTCACACTGAAGGCTTGGGACTACCTGTTCTGCTTTAGGGCATTGGCTCAACATGAGTGCACTTTCTTGCAGCAGCTGATGTTTGTTTAGCCAGTTGAGGGGGTCTGGATTTGATAACTATTGAGAGGTTGATCTCAACCTGCATGTTCAAGGAAGTGCCTCTAGGAGAAAAAATCCTCAGTTCTGTGAAGCATATTAGGGTTAAAAAATTGACCTCTCCTTTCTTTTGTTTTTTCACATCTCTTTTCATGTTCATATGCGTTGGTGAGTGATTTTGTTGGATGTATATAATTGAGCACATTTAGGGGGAATCAGGTGTCTTGCAATGTTTTTTACAGCTTTATAGGACCATTTGCTCTTACCAGTTATCACACTACCATAGCTCTAATGTAACTGTACTAGTTAAGCCATTGAATTGAGATTGTGGCAGAATCATTAATTACATACAAGTTATACAAAATTGGATAATGTAACTGGATGAGCAGTGCTATCCCTTTGTGAAATTTCCCAACAAATTATAAAGCTACTCTGCATGTAACCTGCCCTGTAACACTGTGCTGCACTTCTGTCTCAGCATTTCCACACTGAACCATGTCTGTGGTAGTGCAACTGGCCTGTCTTTGAAACATTTGCATAAAGAAAACTGATTTACTTGTCAAATCTTTGCCACAGAACATTCAATAGGAAAATCTGCTTATAAGCTTTGTGAAAAATGTCTAGACCCTGTTTTGGAGGTTCCAGGTCCACCTGTCTCACTATTTTATGATGATGGGACAGTCCCTTCAAACACAAAAATCTCTTGTCAAATTGCTTCAAATTGTGTTTCCAGTCATGTTTCAAATAAAAAAGATGGGGTCCACTGAAGGGGTATAAGAAGTGGCTACATTGTTGCTGTTTGTCATCTCACTCCTCTCATCACAAAGATTTGAACAGTATCCTCCACATAGCTATCCGTATAGCACAATCCAATCTCTCATAATCCATATTCCATCATTTGCATAACATATTGCATTGGGTCCTCACTATCAACTCACCTTTGGTTGTGCAGATCTTCTCTGATCCATTTTCTAAGAATCCAAACCTGCTAAGAGTCTAGGTAGCCCTTCTTCCCTTGGTACCATACCTTGGTATCTTTCATCTACTTACATATGGTGTTGCATTCTGATATGTGTGATTACCTTTCATCTCAGGATAAAGATCAGCCAAGCAAATCTTCTGCTTCAAAAAGTCTTCAAAATTTCTCAAAAAACGTAATTTTCTCAATCCTTCTTATCAACTCAAGATATGTAAAAGCTGACAATATCTGATGTTTGACCTGCAAACTTTGAATCACCCAGAGAATGAATGTTTTAACTTCACCCAAGGTTTTGACCATCATCTTTGTGACAATTTGTGTCCTTCTGAAAGGTATCATTGGCAAAGATGGTATATTTTACCTAGAACCTAATATTGAAAAGAAGGGTCTGCTCTTCACATATGGGGAAACTGCAGATGGAGAACTGGAACTAACCCTTGAGAACAAGGGGGGATACAAAGATTGGAAAAAATTCAGGATTGTACATATGTCTGGCCTTCACAAATATGTACAATCCTGAATGTTTTCCAATATTTGTATCCCCCCTTGGTCTGATCATTGTGATCCCATGTTCTACCCTTGAGAGGAACCTGTTTGCAGCACTGGAAGCTTCAGCAGTGCTCTGGCCAACCCTCAACAATGTGGAGCTAGTGCGACCTACCACCCTACATGCGGCCTCCTTCAATTTGGATTGGGACGTCTTACTGCCCCTTCACCACCTCCGGAGCTTTGATTCATGCCCAATCAACATTCCACCGAGTCACAAGTCAAGATGGTGACTCTTCAAGTGTTTCATGAGGCATATTTTTGGGGTCCAAAAGATAGGAACCGTACATTGACTCAAAGAGCTTCATCTAGAAGAGTCATCGAAAAGCCGGTATGGAAGTGTGAAAAAACTGAAAAGAACGATACTTGACCCAAGCACTACATGAAGTTCGACTTGAATCATTCATCTCCTCAAGTGGTCATAGATTTGATGGTGGAATCTCTCAAAAAAGTACAAACCAATCTTGGTACCTATCTCAGCAACATATCTCATCCCCAGTCAGTTTCTTGGCTTGGTGTCAGTCTTACACCAAAGTCCTTCTTCCGCAATCCAAAGTACAATCTCCGCGAAATCATTGAATGGAATCAATTCAAAAACCTATCTGACCATAACACTCAACCAAGCTCCGCTGGTCTTCTTGTTCAGATGGCGAATCCAGATCTTGATGTTGCTTCTGAACGTAGGAAAGAGAAAGTTGATAGTCACATCAGCTCATGGAATACTTGACAAGCCGTTGTCAATAATCAGCCTAGTGGTTCAGCAACCGCTGAATTGACTGCATCTGAAAATTTACCGTTGAATGTCACTATCAAACATAGAAAAGAAAGTCATGTTTTTACAATACGAAATCTTCAGAAGGAATGTCGTTGTTTTGTCACACTGTGAAACTCTCGCTTACCCCTGTGACACGCCACCGTTTCTTTTTTTTTTCAAGAAGGAATGTCGCTGTTTTGTCACACTGTGAAACTCTTGCTTACCCCTGTGACACGCCACTGTTTCTTTTTCATCGTCCTTTCGCCGTCATTCATTCCTCTTGCCGTCATCACGTTTTCATACACTCTTCCGCTACTACCGTCCTTGCAATCGCTGTGACTTTGGAAGACCTGTTCCATTTCGATCCTGTCCTCTCAGACTTTGCCATGAGGTTATTGTCAATTGGGCCCTCTCCGTGAAACGTCAGTATCCATCTGCACTTATCTGCCATCATTACCGTCTTCTCACCATGCCGCATCTTCTACAAATGTACCATGGTGTGCATGAGGATTCGAATTGCTCGACATCAAACCAGTGGTCATGTCATCCTACTCCTCCGCCACTGTATGCATCTGATTTGGCCTGGAATGCGCAGTACCGTGTTCCCAATCGATATACATTCCTCAGGTGAAACTACTTGGCATCGTCAAAATAGGTCACTGTATGCGTTTATCCTGACAGTTTGCAATTTGATGACCAACGCACACCATAAAAATTCATGATCACACAATCCGTCACATTTCAGCCTGCAAAATCGAGAGACGCTCGAAATGCGATGCACCAATCACTATAAGAAGTGATGCCCCAAGAGTGTAAGTTCTTCATCCACCTCTGCTCGACTCATTGCCAACCTTGCTTTACTGCTCAGTTTTCGTCCACATTGCTCCTCTGCATTGTTGTGTTCTCATTGTTCACGTTTCATCGAGATTCTCTTGCGATCTACCTCCGGCTGAAAATTCAGCTTTATAGGTCTCGATCCCCATACTTTCTAACCTTTATTAACTGCTCAACTGAACCATGTCCCGTACTGAAAGTCAACAACTCTCGCATCCGTGCCGGGTTATTTACTGCGGTGAAGCCGGGGAAGAAGTGAGTAGACTGCGTTGCACATCAACTTGACTCGCCGGTCTTTGCTGACGGTTTCTTCGTAGGGCCCCGCACCGAAACCTGCCAACAAAGGCTTCCTCTCCCACCACGCCGCAATTCTGCCGTCCGGAATGAATGAAGGCGACGAGTTTGCCAACCCGCTGTATCTAACGTCATACGGTTCTCAAGCGGATTCCTTGACCCCTGGATCTTTGTATGGGATGACCTGCAAGATGATTGGCACAAATGACAAGAATCCCGATCATTTACACTTCGAGAACGCTAACCGCATCAACTTTGGGGTAGTTGAGCAACTTGGTATCAATGTCACGTCTGAGATGATGGACAAAGTCCAGATCATTGCCTTAGGTATAATTGTCGGAAAAGATATCATCAAGGATCCTGCTTACAAGGGCAAACCAACCGTCGTGGCTACAATCAAGCATACTGATTATGATCCCTTCGTTAGTTTTGTTTGTGTTCTTCTCTGCGACTTACGGCCCCTCTGATAATGCTTTGTTCTTAGACCCGAATGTCTATTAGTTGGTGCACAAAGCACTATATCCCGCCTGTTCGCAACATGGAGCGTGCCCAAAGTCTATGTGTCATTGGCCGTGAGGCTCAATTTACCAGGGTCATCAAGGATTACAACACTGAGAAACATATGTGGGAGTCCGAAGTGAGTGCTGCATGTCTCTACATGCTGGGAAATCCACTGATGTGCTTCGGCTTCAAGGTTAACGCAATCAGTGTGACTTTGGGGCACTTGACTGAAGGCCCATTGACTCCTACGAAGGCAATGGGAAGACCAACCGGGGGTCGAATTCCACTGTCTGTGTAAGTCTTACATTGGTGTGGTGCCGTTAACTCTATGTAGTGGTTGAGTTAACGACTCTTCCTCGCAGGCGCAGCAAGGCGGCGAAAGTGGTCAATAAAGAAGAATCCCGCCCTGATCCTTACGATGGCGAGCCGCATCATGAGGCCGAGAACGACACCTTGGATCAAAGTGGATCAGTCCCGAGTTCCTCCGCGCCGTTAGCAAGTGACAGTGCTAAGCTTGCGACGCCCTCCAACAAGCGTCCGCGCTGCGAGTTGTAAAGCAACCACATTTGTTCATCGGCCGCGTGCAAGGACACGACGTTGCCTGACTCCCGTCGTTCACCATAAACAAATTGTGGCTTGATTCACTCCATCTAATCCACTTGATCTCTAATCCTTATCACAATATCTGATACCAACCACATAGGCTTTTGTCGATCCTTATTAATTCCGTTGGTCCTCATGTTTGTGGATAGGCTTTTGTAGATCGCCATTATTTCTGCCTACTCTCACCTCTTTCGATGTAGGATGTGTAGCGCTGCTCTCTGTCATTGTCGCATGATACCACCTTCATGTGTTTCTGCTCATTCGTTGGTTCACTTGAGATGGAAATATATCTTGCGGCAAATGCGCGCGCGTGCTTTGTTCTCTCTCTACGCCATGCCTCACGTGCCGAAGAGGGCAGTGAATGCATTGAACGCACACTGCGTTCCTTATCCTTTCTGCGCCACCGAATTTAACACTGAATCGTCAATGTGGTGGTGAGCTGGCGTTGGGACTGTGTTAAATGGATTAGTTATGCAGCGCATATCACTGAGGTCTTTTGTGTAACATCCGCTAAATGTGGCGGGGGATCAGGTTTGCAGTGCGATGAGGTATTTGGGGGAATATAATGTGGAATGGTTCATGAGGAGATGGCTAATACATGCTACTTTGTAACTGCTTGGCATCCATGACTGCGTCCAGGGGAGCGCATTGCTGCATCACCATGTAGATTGCCGACGCTTCGTGAGGCATGTTTCCGATGGCCTCGATGACTCTCACAAGGCTACCTGCAAACACATGCGGTGCGAAGTTGATGTCTTTAGGTGATGATGGCCACTTACTGTCACTAAACTGGGTGTTTGTTTTCCACAATGGGAGAGGCCTTCGAAAACAAAGTATTCGAAAACAAAGTATCCGACTGAGCGGTCGACTCTCCTTTTTGATGACGTTGAGAACACGGTTTTCCAGAACCGCATCGTCTCATTGACATCATTGGTGCTAAGGGGTGCGGGTATTGAATTGTAGCACCGACGAGTATCACTTGACCACGTATCCCGGTTGGGAAGCCGAGACGTGCTCTTAACTGGGACCTTTACGAGGTGACCATATCTTTCATCTTTTAGTCGGCAAGCGTTCTGATACCCAATACGTGCCAATGAGACAAGTTCAATCAACTACGAGTCTCAGCACGGATTGGAAGGGGGTGGTGACGGCACTACAAGTCATCGGTCCGCTTTGTTGGGTGTGGAACTCCCCAACTTTGGTCCTTTTTTCGGGTCAAACGTATTACCCAATTGTGGATGACCTACCGTGTTGGTATAGGAGGTGTTCTCATCAAATCGATAACGAGACCTTGCTCGATGGGGCATGTGAAACATTCAGCATGTGACGAATCGGATATTGCTGCATGGCCCATCTGTAGGAGACGTTTCACGCTGACGTCCAAGAACGTACGAAGTACAAATATGGTGATGGGAAGCGCCGATGATGTGAACACGAACTTTCTACTTAGCACGACGTAAGCCATGAACGGCAACATCTGTGTCACCACACATTCTTCAAAGCTCAAACCAATCATCGAATGCAGCGACATGGAGTCTTAGAGTCTTAGTGGAACAGTTGACGCAATCGATGTACACGATGGTGTTCTCACTGTGCGCAAGCTCTTGCGTTGCAATCGTGGAGGTGATTTAAGCACCGCTGTAGGTCAACGTAGCGCCTAATTTCATAGATATTGCTTCACATTTGTTTATAGATATCCAAACCAATTCCTTCACCTGAGGCCCCACATGCCTAAAGTCGCCGTCAGAGATCGAAGTGAAAATAAAGAAAAAAGGTTGTTAAGAAGATTCAAAAGCGAAATACCGCATCGGATTGGCGGTTTGGACGACCATTGTGAACACTGTGGAGCCTTGCATTGGCGCAAAGAGAAAGTCAGAGCTAGAGGGGTCGACAATCCGGCACATTACTCGATGTGTTGCAGAGGTGGGCAAGTCGCCCTCCCGCGACATTACTTTGATTTCCCCCCCCGTTCCACAACTACTGTACGATCTTCTAACTAAGGACCATGTCAGTAAGTTAAGCTCGACTCAATGACACAAAGGATGCAGCTGCTGACAATTTCATAACAGAAGCTTGGAAGTTCCGAGCCCACATTAGAGCGTATAACAATGCGCTGAGCTTCACTTCATTAGGAACGTCAATGGATGAGTCAGTTATTGGTCATTGTTTCAAGATACAAGGTCAATTGGTTCACAGACTTGGTTTGATTTTGCCACCGGCTGAGGGCGAGCCTTCATTCGCACAAATATACGTAATGGCCCCCGAGATCGAAGATGAGGCCCGTCATCGTGTCAAAGTGTCTGGCGTCAAGATTGATCCGGTCATAATGAAACAGCTTATGCATTTTTTTTATGAACACAATCCGTATGCGAAGCTGTTCAGATCAGCCTACAATATCATGAAGGAACACAAAACAATTGCAATTCAGTTGAAATCAATTCAGCCAACACCCGAACAAGCAGCCGGTCACGACATTAGAACTTACGCCCGACCATCCGCCACTGAGGTCGCCATGATCGTTGATGACTCTGTGGAAATTGGGAAGGGGGATAGGGATATTATTTTGTATTCAACGGATGACAAATGGCACAGGCTTTCAGATTTGCACACGGGGTATCTACCTTTGCGATACCCAATACTATTCCCTTACGGCCAGCAGGGCTGGGATGAGCATTACCGAGTTCCAACCGAAGACGGTACGAAGTTTTCTTTCGCGTGTTTTGAGCCATTAGAGAGCTGATGGGTTGTTGTCAATAGGTGAAGGTGCTACGGTGTCGTCGCTTGCATGGTTTGCTTACTTGCTATTCGACAGGAAGAATGAATTTTCGAATATCGTCGCGTCGAAGTTCCTGTTTCAGGAATTTTGTACGGACTTATACGCCTGCGTAGAGCACAGTCGTCTCAATTGGTTTCGCACTCACCAAGAAGACATACGGGCAGAACTCTATTCTGGCGCGGTGGAAGCGTTGGGTCGTAATGATTTTGCCATTGGACAGCGTGTTGTGCTACCAGCTTCACACATTGGAGGCCCACGAGCCACGGTGCAATTATATCACGATGTGATGGCATTGGTCCGACACTTCGGCCAACCCAGCTTTTTTATCACTATGACGGCGAGTGATCATTGGCCCGAAATCCAGGAGAATTTACGTTACGGCCAAACAGCCATGGATCGGCCGGATTTAATGACTAGAGTGTTTGATTTGAAACTGGAAGAACTGATTGATGATATCACGAAGAAGGGCAGATTCGGTGATTGTGTCTCACACATTTCCACAATTGAGTTCCAAAATCGTGGTTGCCCCCATTGTCATTTCATTCCAATCTTAACAAGGGAAAGCACACCACGAACACCTGATGCGGTCGACCTCATAGTCAGAGCTGAGATGCCCGACAAGGAGAAAGAGCCCTTACTGTACAAGCTGGTCACGAAGTTTATGTTACACGGCCCCTGCGAAAAGGGGTCGCCTTGCTGGCGAGACAATCACTGCCGATTCGATTTCCCGAAGGAATATGCGGAGGCCACGACTATGACAGATGATTCATATCCGACATATCAGCGCAGAAATAATGGTGTAACGGTTGTGAAAGATGGACATACCTATACGAACCGCGATGTCGCCCCGTACAATGCTTATTTGTTGCTGAAATATAGATGTCATATTAACGTTGAGGTGGCGGTCAGCTTTCATGCTTTGAAATATTTGTACAAATATATCACAAAAGGCCACGACGGTGCCTCCTTATCAATGGTCGCAGAGAATGAGATTGAAACGTTTGTAAATGGGAGGAGTCTAACAAGCCTGGCTCGCAGCGTAACAAAGAACGCGCAGCGCGGCGAAGCGCTGCGCCAGGCGCTGCCGCTTAACTACCTGGATAGTCAAAGTCACGTGCGCAGCGTCTTTCGCTTCGGATTTGGGGTTGAGCTTTTTTTAACTACGCTCCCAGCTACTGGAGCCGGGTCAGCCAACTATCTTCAACCACACGCTATTTGCCAGCCACAAATAAATCAAATCACATAATCGTGATCAATCTACTCAATCCGACACCCTTCTAGACTACAACGGTCAACCCCCTTTTCTCTCTCACTTCATTCTACCGTGCAACAAACCGACAGCTTCAACCATTGAATGATGTTGATTTAAGATAGAGAAGTCTCATGATCATTGAGTTGATCGTAAAATCAAACACTTAGAGATACAGTCAGTTTCTTTACTTTCTCAAAAAAAGAATTGATTGAAAACCTCACTTGAACTGATTCCATCTCTTGATTTTCCAAATTAAACAAACTAAAGGGATATGAAGTGACTGAAGATCAGAATGCGGAAAAAATCAAGTGGAATAGTAGAGTAATAACCCTCTCCCCCTCACAAAATGAAGACCACAAAAAAAAGTTTCTTTAACTCAAACTGATCTCTGATCGACGTTTCTCTTCACCAAAACAAATGGATGATTCGACTTTAACAGTCGAACAGTTTTAACTTTTGTTGCACAACCACCTGATACAGATGAAAGGATCTATCTATTTTATACAGATGAAACAACATTGGGAATTAAAATCATGAGAAAGTAAGTAAATCGTTCACAACACCTCAGAAAACCCCCTTCAAGATGCACCTTCCAATAACAAACCCATTAACTAAATCTGCATGAATTCCTTTTGATTTCTTGTTTTTTATTCTATTCAAGTTTAATGCTGTATTAGACAAGCGAAAAATCGAAACTGTGATTTTGATCTATGCATCAGCAATGACCTCATCAGCCAATAAAGTGATAGTTTCAATGGCACAACGATTCACATCAGGAGCTTTCCAAGAAGCAGAGGTGTTGATCTTCACTTTTTCAATCACCTTGTTTTTAAGTTGATGAACAGTAACAATCTTAATCTTTATGATCATCGATACCAGCTATTGAATCATCTCGAATTTGATTAAGTGTTCAATCTTGTATTCATCTGAACTATTCAAGTGGATCGATAACATCTCTACAACCTTTTTAACCCAACTGCTTTCTTAATTGAACTTCTTGTAAAATACTTGCAGCTGAATTTGAACCTAAATCATGTAGTACACTTGTTATCTTTCTATTCAAGGCGACTTAATGTCATGCTAGTTCATTACAATATTTATACTTCAAACCACTTGTGCGCGACCATTTTTTCTTTTTTCTCAAAGTGATGGTGAAAAGGAAAAAATGTTTTTTTTGCCTGAAACGCTGCGAAACGGTGCGGAGGACAACTGCGCTTTCAGCTACTAAATCCGCAGAAAATCCTGCCCCCGCTTACGCTAAAGTTACCCATCTTGCCTCCCCTCAAATAAAGTTACGCTGCTAATTTAAGTGTTTTCAGCGCTGCGCAGCGCTGCGAGCCAGGCTTGATTGCAATGCTCTTGGTCATGAAGCAGTAGCGGTGGCTTCATCGGGCATCGCTGCTTTGCTACTCTACCAGGGAACCACTGCTCACACTGGACTCAAAATTCCATTAAATCCTGATGATGAATCGATGTGTACGTTTTCAACAAATGATAAAGTTGGAAGAATGCTCAGTAGCTGTGAAGTAATCATATGGGACGAGATATCAATGCAAAATAAGAAGGACATCCATTGTGTGGACCGCTCCTTGCGCGAGTTGCGAAATGTGGACTTACCTTTTGGCGGTGTTAGAATGCTTTTTTCGGGCGACTTCCGCCAGACGTTGCCGGTGGTGCCCCACGGATCGATCTCTCAGCAAGCAGCAGCTTCGTTCAAGCGATCTTATCTGTGGCCGTTAGTATCTCAGTACCGTTTAGTGACCAATGTTCGGTTACTGGGTGGACGTCATTCAAGGGCGGTGAGAGCGCGCAATCTAAAATACGCTGAATGGCTCTTAGCTCTGGGATCTGGGGATTTGCAAACAGAAACGGAGGCAAGTGTCGATTTGGGGGATTTGAAATCTCATTGCATTCCGTCACGACTGGTATTTGACACTACTGCGGCCAAGAATATGTACAAAAAGGCTGATAAAATAGTGCAAAAGAATGCGTGGTCCACCTTGGCGGCATATTATGAAGCTCGCATGATTATCACTCCGCTGAACAGGACGGTAGCAGCAATTAATGACGATATTTTGGGGGTAATTGACGGTGAATTGTTCAATTCAAAATCGATTGACGAAAACGACCCCTCCACGACCTGTGAACCATTGGCACCGGAAGTACTTAACACCTTGAATGTTCCCAACTTTCCCGTTCACGACCTGAAATTGAAGAGGGGGATGCCTGTGATATTGTTGCGAAACTTGAACTTGAAGCAAGGTTTGTGCAATGGCACACGTTTGTTGATTAGCCACGTCGGGGAGTATGTATTGACGTGCAAAATTATCAATGGACCGCGAAGAGGAAATGACATTACCATACCGCGGATCAACTTGCACCATCCTGGCAACAGCAATTGTCCCTTACCATTCTATCGATTTCAGTATCCGATTGCCTCAGCGTTCTGCATGACGGTAAACAAATCGCAGGGCCAAAGTCTTGATGATGTGTTAGTATTCCTACCGAGTCCTGTCTTTTCACATGGGCAATTGTACGTAGCACTATCGCGGTGTACAACGATGGACAAAATTGGGGTTTGTATGTCAAAGGCAGAGGCTTCGAAGACAACACAAAATATTGTGTTCAAAGAAATTCTTGACTGAGATTGTGCAGGATCTTCATCTGGTAAGTTCCGGATTTAACTATATTGACATTGGGAAACACTGACGTTGTATCCATACGATTTTGGTTGTTAGGTGGTTAATCAGTGTATGGCGTATGACACATGTTGGTTGGGGGGGGATTAGGCGTCTACTTGTTTTTTATTAGCAAAGCGCTTTTTCATCACAACAGGACGATGCATTTCCATGATTGTGAGTAAGGCAAATATAGCAGCTGGATTTGTGTTCCCGGCATGCATATGCGTGGTCGTTGCAGGAGTGGAAGGAGTCAGTGTTTCTACAATGCACGTCAACTTCATTGTAGGTGGCGGTGCAATTAATCGATTATGTGGATTTCTTGAAACTAAAGAGCTTGAACTTTGCGCAATGGTGAGAGACACTGTGTGCCATCAATAGTATGTTGCATCGGAGGGCACTGCTTCAAGAGCCACAACTGAGTGTCTACAACTTCGGCAACTGTGTTTTTGGGGTTATTAAATAGTTTTGCTACAACGTGACGTACGAACTCACTGATACGTTTCGCTACAAAGTGACGTAGGAACTCATCAGTACATATTGATAGGGAGGGGCTTGGCGAAGGGCGAAGAAGCCCTACCAACAAATTGAATGTAAGGTGCTGTTGTTACACCAAGAGCATTTGTACGTGGTGTGAGATTGTAATCGTACTCGCTTAGGCCCAGGGTCCCATTGCAGGCGGTGTTGATGGGATATGTACCGTGAACAAAGGGATACTATGGTCGCTGAATACTCTCATAAGGGAGAAACCCCGTGTTGCATTGACATGACGTGTGGAACACGAGACCATGGAGCAGAAAGGGATCAAGGGTCTACTCAACATGCGATGAATTCAACTGACTAATTGGGTTGCTGTGGTCTGGAGGATTGGCGCATATGGTCCCACTTCCTCATTTGACACACTGTCAACGTTTTTCCTGGAGGTTGTGAAGTTTTAACATCTGCACCCACAATTCATTCTACACATTATCTCGCCATCTAACACAATTTCACGCCGTATTGATACTCACATATGGCGAATCAGTACGTGCAACGCTTGCCAATGCGGCAACACAGCATATTGCGAATGGACGGAATGGTGAGTGGCGTTATGGAGAGACAGGTGTTTGCTATCTGACAACTGTATTCTTTTTGGTAGGCAGAAGACGAGAGATGTGACGAGTATCACAGGGCGACACTGATACTGAATGAAACTTATGCATCAAAAGAAATCTTGATAGTTAAGAATGCCTTTGACCCACAGCTGTCTTTTCATCGCACTTATGTGGTTTCCGGGGGGATGTTGACGCGAGCAACGGGGGAGGTCGTGCTGATTCCGGATTATGAGACGGTCATGGAGGTCGCAGTCTTGGACGTGGGAGATTGGTCTGTGCCAAACAGAGTGGTGATCACCAGTCGCGGTAAAATTGTGGAGTGTGTGGTGCGGAGGTCATTCCATGATGTTTTGTTGTTTGTAGAACATAGAGACTGGGATGCTGGAGTAGGTGGTTCATTGGCTTCTTTGTGTTGGCTGTGAAGCACGGTGCTGACTCAATGCGCTGCAGACCGGTCAATGGGTGAAGTTTCTAGGCCTCTATGGATGTTGTGAAGGTACTATGGATCATTTCGATGAAGATGTGCTGCGGGTGGGCAACATGGTGGATTTCAGTGGCAAAATTGTGGGCTTCAACGAGCCGTTGGGGGCTTGGTACATTGAGGTATTTCTTTTTTTCACTCTCCAAAGTTGTTTAGTTCTGACAACGGTTTTAGGTTTCCAATTGTTTATTAGTGTCGGTGGGGAGGGAACAGGGAGCGGCCGGTGATGGGTTGTAGCGTTGGTGCTGTGTTTTAACATGTTGTACGGCGATCAGTGGGTTTTATTTGTACCACTTATGCTGGAGGATGTGCATGTTGTATGTCATCGTGAATATCGTGGAAGTGGGGGGGTTGTTTGGCAATTGTAATGTGGGGTTCTCAGTGGCAGTAGGGTCAATGGGCGCTGCACGCTGGGTGCGTTGGGGAAGTGAAGAAAGCGTTGGACGGCATGGATGCCAGGTTTGGCGGCGCGGATGTTCAATATTACATTGCAGCCTATTGGGTAGTGGCTTGATGCTGCAATCAGACAACGTGCACACAACGTATGGTCAAGTGGTGCTAAAGGGGTGGGGGAACTCGATGGTTGTTTGCGCATCCCGGAGTGTTTGCTGCAGGGGTGGAACAATTAGAGCGTTGAAAGGCCGTGATGAGTGACCTGATGACCGTTACGTCAGCAGCCTATACAGGGAAATGTGGTAGCAAGCTCAAGTGGAGACTTACGTGGACGACAAAATTCCCACTTGCAGTATGTTTACTCATGATATTACCGTGGAGCCAAACAGTCTTTCCAACGGTAAGTTTGCCCCATTTGCGAGGAGGTGGGGTGTGGCGGAAAAAATGGTATGTGACTTGAAATGAGAAGCTGCGGCGAGTCTGTGAAAACTTCAGCTGGTGCTAACGTTTAGGAACCCAAATGGCTTACTATAGGATGGTAATAATCGTGAGTCGCCACAATTTCCAAGTTCCATTGGAACACGTCATCGGTTGTTTCAATGAAATTGACAGCAGCAATTCTGCCAAGACCACTGAGGGTTGCACGACCGACGAGACGGCGGTAGGTAGCTTTGAACTCACCCACGTCCACGTGAGTCCCAGCATTGTGTTGGATTATAGTGGTGCCAGTGTCCACTTCATAACTAAGGGGGCCACTGATGGTATAAGCGTGTGAGCATTTCAATACCTCGGTCTGTGTGACAAAGCCCAAGGCGGTGACTGGGTGAACAAGGATAGACCCGTCTGAATCATTCAATAGTAGTGAGGCGGTGCTTTGATGCCACTGGAAGAATCCACGACTGAGCTGCATCGACTGGGGAGGAAACAATAATCAGATGTGTTCGTCAGGAATAGATTGAATTGGAGAAATTACATGTGTAGTCACTGGCAGTGTGGCGGTGATGATGGCTGCATGTAGCATTGTAATGTGAAATTAACTGCGAGTTGTGATTGAGGGTTGTTCCGATAGAGGTGAAGATGATGTATCCTATATATAGGGAACAACTCTGACGGAAATATTTCTGCAAAAGCCATTGGTGAGTCATTACGACTTTGAAGGTGGAGAGCCGATGACCAAAACAGTGGCTAAGGGCCACAGGGATGATACCAGTGTCATATCTTAGCGAGGAATGCCCCAATGTTGGTGTGATGATTCGCACATCAAGATGTTGTTATATTTCACTGGAACGAGTGTCAGGTAGTGGTGAGCTGTGGGTATCTTGCCCGAAAAATGCAAGTGGATGGGGTGTGTGAACGTCCTTGGCGGTGCAGGTCGAAGACTGCCTGACAGATTAATCGGGTGTTGGGGCGGTGGGCATTGGGTGTACATGCATCGGCACTAGGATTGAGCGGGGGCAAACGTTGTGGTGCTGAGGAGCATTGGTGACTGTCCGATGCAACGAGTGTCACATCGTGGTGGTTTTTCAGTACGGCGGGGAATGTGAATCGAGAATACCCAAATTTGGTGGCTTTGGCAAAAGTATAACGTCTTCACAAAATAGCATATGGGATGAGTATAAAGAATCACTGGATTGGGAGAGTGTGGCAAGGTGTCACGAACTGCGTTGGAATGTGAGAATGTGGGGGTGATTAGACGAAGGCAAATGTTCCCTTGCGGAGGCGTGTGTTTCTTGAAAGGTGTGACTATTGCGTAGCAATGGTGGTCGTAATATTATTTCATCGGGACTTGGGGCAGGAGGTTTGGGGTGATGGGTTCCGAATGGAGCACGACGGGACCCTGGGATGGTATGTGCCATGATCATTGGCCTATACGAGGGGAGAGCAGTTGTGGTCAGGCTTATTGTGTATAAATTCAAATATAAAAAGGATGCGTACAAAGAGGTGGTGGCAACTTAGAAATCCTCGCACCAAACTCGCCATCATCATGTCTGCTAATTCGAACATCATCTCTGTGACCAGAGAATCGACGATTGTGCATCCTATTGTAGTACAATTTATAGGTCGACTTGGCGCTCAGGCGAGTGGTTCTGTGGAATATTATGTCATCAGCATTCCAAATCATTGATACCTTTGCTGTTTTTATTTAGGTGCCTAACGAACGTCGCAACGCACTTGGTTTCGTTTGCCATGAGACCACGATTTCGACATCTGGTCTTGATAGAGCCTCCCCGTCCAATACCGCCATCCTCTTGATCTCCCCTCAAGACGCCATCAAAAAACTTCAACAGGGCGATGTGTACACCATTAGTTGTAAGTTGATCAGTTCGAACAATCACAGGTTAGATGATCTCTATTGCGGAGCAACTACGATTTTGAGGATTGGGAAGAGTGATTTTGTTGATGTCGAATACGAGAAAGATGTTGAAATATTCTTACCAAGAATGGATCTGAACAATGCCGATTCAGAGATCCTCAAGAGTCTAAGAAATGGTGTCATATGACTCCTCGCAAGATCAAAATATGGGTTGATGCAATTGTAAGTTATATCTTGTTAAGATCGCTTTGGTCACAGTTGTGCTGATGAGACTCCAAAATCCTCAGATACTAGCTCGTCAAGAAGATCGCACCGATGTTGATTTATGGACTCCTCCTAAGTTACCAGCTTTCAAGACCTTCCTCAATGGACAGCTTCCTCCAGGGTATCTCGAGTTTCCAGACAATCCCCCACCGGTCGGATTCATGGCTGCTGCTCCTGCACCTCTGCCACAACAACCAATCCCATCAGCTACCCCAGCTCAACTACACAATGACCGTATCTATCAACACAAATACTCTGGAGATATGGAAGACTTTCTCAATTATGCTGAATTTCCTGAAAGTGATCATACTTTGAGGACAAGGTTAAGCAATGCTCATTACACTCGTTGGAGTGAGCTCAAGCCAAGTGATGATATGAACAGTCAAGAATTAAAAGTGATTGGCATAGCTCGAGGTGATGCAAACCATCTCCTTGCAAGTGCAGTTTGGTACAAGGAATTTTTACTTGCAAAGCTTGCAAAGATTGATGCGCAACAGCTTTGATCAATTTCTTTTTTCTTTTTTTCACTCTGTATTGCAATCTGTGATTGTTTTCTCTGTATATTCTCTCTTCTGTTCCTTATCATGATCTCCTTTGATAGCACATCATGTTTTATTTTGATGATCTGCTTTGAGTAATTGTTTTTTTCATCTTCTTCTTTTGTGATCTGCTTTGATCAATTGTTATTGTGCTTTTTTTCTTTTCAATGTTATTCTTTGTGATAGTCTCATTTCAATCTTCCACTATGTATTTTTAACCCCGAACTGTTCTGCAATGCTGGCTTTGTTTGTGATATGTGAAATAAAAAAATGTATTGTTCTTTGAATAATCAAAGCAGTCTGAATTGTCAAACACCAGTTGGTTGATGAGCAACTTTCTTGTTGAGGAAAAAATCAAGTCACCTTGACAACGGACTTGTCAAATCATGAAAAAGTTCAGGATGGGAACTGTTGGAAAGCTGCATTCAATGTTCAAATTTATGATTGCATCAAAAAAGTCTGAACAAGGAAACCACGATAAGAATTACAATTGACAAAGTTGGAAAACAATAATAAGAACTAAAATAATAATTCAAATGAAATAGACACAATCTCTTTTTGTTACTTCTTCTATAAATCATGTTTCTTTTCACAAAATTTCCTGTTAACCTACTCAAAAATCAAAAGAATTGGTTAGTTTTGTCTCATTAACTATTTTTTGTCATATGGTTCAAGGAAGGAAAGACTTACTGTGATAATGCTCAAATAACTTTGCATCAATCTCAATATATGGATCCGGAATAGAGGCTACGGATGAGTTTGGGAGTGAGTGCTTCCTCAGCATGACAATAAATGACCTCCGCTTCCTCTTCTAATGACATATTTTCTTGAAGATCACCACTTCTTTTGAGTCGAGATTTGATGATATCAAAAGCCTTCTCGATTGGATTGTACTCGGGGCCGTATGCAGGTAGGCAAAGTATACATACACCAAACTGCTCACAACGTCACCCTGGGAAAACAGTGTACAAAATTGGTGTCTGCCCCATCACCTAGTAACTTTGAGGTTTGGACCAGAAATATCATCTACCTTGAATTGATGAACTCCAGTGATTCTGTGCTGTTGTTAGTTCAGTGATGTAATAGATGAAGGGCTTGAAAGCAATGTTTGATTTTCTTTTACCAAGCACTTCATGAACCAATTTGTGCAAAAGAGAGAGTTCACCAGTAGATGGAACAATGTGCAAGTTTACGTAATCATTCAATGGCCTGCTACCTTTCTCTTTTTGTTCCCAGAGACATGTGGGATGTTGCTCTTGATCTTGATCCACATTTTCACTACTTACACCCCATACATCATCTGTGATCTTCTGGTGTACTTGGATTGTCTCCTCTGGGTTCTACTTTTGTTTTGTGTTGATATCAGGTGTGCCATGCAGGAATATTTTTCAACGCTTTTACTTTTTCACTGCATAAACTGCCACTTGAACCTTGATCTATCCTTCTTCAAGGCCAATTAAATGCTTTGATTTACTGGTCCAAGAAGCCTCAATATCAATCATGAAGAAGCAATGTGGATATGGTACCCATGTCAGTTCCAAAATCGAGGCAGAACCAGTGACCATACAAACTAAACTCCATTTGGCTGCAGTCCTTCCAATGAATCAATAATGTTTGGTTCCTCATCACCGCACTTCTATTTGACTCAATTGGAACAGTTAAAGGAGTTTATGATCCTGCCAGAAGGAATTGTTGTAGATTGGTTCAAATTGGGCTGTCTTTGGGAACAATTGATGCATATAATCAATGCTGACACAGTTCTGAGGTCTTTATTTGTTCAGCTCAACCAAGCTCAAGTTGAATCAACTTCTCAATTTTCATGAAAATCAAGCCTTATTTTAGATGATTTTGAACAATTCACCTACATATAATTTACTGAATTCATCCACTTTGTCAATTGTTGAACGTCTTCTTGCTTCTCCCAATTCAATAGGTAGGGTGTCTCAAAAATTGTTCATGTAGGGATGTCAGTTGGTGATAGTTTTTCGTAGTTGGATGAGATCATTCCAAAGTTAAAAAATCGATCGATGTATTTTCCTTTTAGGTAACAGCAGTAATTTTCAACTAACAAATTCTTGTTCAATGTGATCTGATGCATTTTAAAAAATTGAGCTACTTAATGCACTGGTACACCGATTGCTTTCCCGTGTCTACAGAGATCAACGCTCCAGACTCATTATTTATTCAAGATTATAAAGTTCAGACGTGATACGGCGCCAGTGTGGACCATCAACAGCAAATTGTGTGATATAGTCGCGTTCAATTGGATTCAATCGCTGACCAATTATGATCAGACTATGGAGTGGTAGCCCAAAGGTTTTCCCTTCCACGTCTTCCAGGTTGAGTAATTGAGTTAAAGTTCCAGCATGAAATGCTTGAGTGCTTGAGCCGACTCGACTGACGGAAATACCTAGGGTGACATCGGGGTTGATAGTACGCCTAGGCTTGTGGTCCACTGGGTTCTTAGAGTCAACAATACTCTCCACTAGAGTTTCGTTGTGTTCGGAGTCGGTATCGTTTGTAAGGTCGGGTGTTGGCTCCATGCAGATCATGAGTTGACTGATGGCTGTAGGGATTGTCATATACCGCGCTGGCTCATAAATCTTTCTGCCTCTGTTTTGGTAAAATCAAGATTTGAAGCTATGAGTGGACATAGAACTTAAGTGGTGTTCAAAGACAAGATCACGCTAACCTGGCCAAATTTTCTACAGACTGTTCCTTCACTTTGATATCGAGTAAAAGCAGTGTGTGCAAGCCTAGTTCGAGATTATCAAGCAAGCGATCAACCCAACTTGTAGGTTTCCAATTCCCGTCAAAGAACGGAACAGAGACTGTTTGACCAAAGTTATACAGGCTTAGTCCGGTTGCGCCGATAGCGTTGAGGATGGAAGCATTGTGAAACGTTTTATATCCAATCCCGCTCTCTTTACATCGCAGTAAAAGGTCAGTATGTGTTGTGGCTCTGGCTTGGTTTAGATCGAGTTCTCAAAGAGAGTTGAAAAAATGTGACAGAATACAAGCGGTCAGCTAAGTTGTAGATAGAATTGATTGATTTTTCCATCTCTCATCACCGTTGAAATTGACATATGTTCAGATTTTTAAAGTCAAGGGCTTACCCAAATGGATCACCCACTACCAAGAAAGATACATTTTTGACTTGGGCTTCTTCCAATATTTTATCAGATTGAGTCTCTACCATGTCTCGGTCCGCAACCACTATGGATTTCCCGTAAAACGTTTCCTGCAGAAATCATCACCATCATCATCAAATACAACAAATGGCGATCACACACTAAATCCAACTCACAAGTTCAGAAACACTAGCTTCCATCAGAAAAGACGTGTAGGACTCCAAATAGACACGTTCACTGGATTTAATAGCGTTCAGACCTGCAAGAGTGATATCCTCGGGAGATGAAAGTCCAAGACCGATGAGGTAAAACATGTTTAAATAAAGCGCTTGGGTTGCCCGATGTATTCAATGGTTCGTATAGTGTTGGTGGATTGCTTGCTTGCTTGATTGGTTGGTAATCTTGATTGATTTCCTTCTCCCGTGGGAAATGGTAAAATGTGGATTGGAAATGGAATCAAACACCGCCCGCATACATTTTCAAAAAAATTCTTGGCAGAAAAAAAGCTTGTTACAAATCCCGGTCAAATCCCCGAAACCCCGCCGATTTACTCGAGTTTTGCGGGCAAAAATTAAAATCGGTCAAGCTTTTCCGATTTGACTGTACCTTGGCTTAAGTACTTTAGACCTTAAAGATACCGTTTTGCAGCGAAACTGTCAAGAGTCACATTAGGACCCTGGAAAGCTCCTGGAGAACAAACCGTCCTGAGGGGGTTTTCGGATACCGGTGTCTTGTGAAGTCATGTCACATGGTACCAGAGATGTGACAGGTGCAAAAGATGCGCCTCAACGAGGGCTATCAGATGGTACACATGTCTGACCCTGAACATGACTGGTGGCTTGGGAAATGTGTGATTTGTAACTTTTGCCCCCCCAGACCGACGAAAATCCATACCGGCTCGGGTCGGGTACTTACATACGGATATCTCGGTGATTACACGTGGTACAGAACTGAAAGTATATGTAATCGAGAGCCCTGATCAAGGCGCTTCTCCTACCACCGAGAAATCCATGTTAACCCACCTCTCCTCGGGGCAAATAGTGAAAGTGTGAGGGCCGGGGCCGGAATGGATCGAGGACGGTTTGTTCTCCAGGAGCTTTCCGGGGTCCTGTCACATTGCTTCCTCGCCACAACTTTTTTCAAGAAAAGAATCAAACAGCGACCAAGTCTCGCCAAGATTGATAATGCCTTACTTATCCGAAGACAACAAGGTATGTTCATTCAGATGTGAAATTCCCTTTGCTTAGGATGCATATATAGCTGATACTTCACCATGAATCACATAGGATCGTATCAACGGAGCATGTGCCGTTCTCAAAGTAAGCTATCCATAGTGTTCATCTGTCCAGCATATCACCCGATTCCCAATTTAACGAGCTTCATCACCGAATCTTAGACAATTGTTCATTGGACATGGGTTCCAGCTCTTTTGGCAATCGGATACAGTCAATCTAATCCTAAACCATCCTTGATCAAGTTGAGTCCTTGCTTCTTATGATTCGCTTTACCTTCTTCATGATAGAATTTCAAACTCACTGAAATTCTTTTATAATTTTAATGGGGTCTATGATCGAAACTTTGGTTTTGATTCACACTACGATTCAGACTATTGAGCCCATTGGCCTAATACATGCAACAAATACCTTTCTACCATTCGGTCACGGATGCCGACGAAGTCTTCCTCATCATAGTCTAATTCTAACGGTTTGGGGTGTTGACGCAAAACTGTGGATTACTTACATATCAAGAAAACCTCATTATAGACCGCCTCATGACTCGTGGCCTTACAAAAAAAGAAGATACTTAACGGGACCATGCGATATCCCCAGACTACCTAAACCTTACGAAATTCACTTCTTCGCTCGTACTTCACCTTTGTTTTGCCTCCAAAGTGGGGTTTTCTGGTTCCAAAATTCATAAAAGGACTCATTTCACTCTGTCAAACTGCACCAAAACTGTAATAATCTGCATTTTGACGGTAAATCATATGGCAAATCACATCCAAGACAAATTCATTCGCATGTCACAAAAAGGATGTAGATTACCAGCCGCATTGACCTAAACCTTGCCCTCTGATTTTTTTTCTTCTCACGTAGTCTTTCACTAGCCTCATTGTTCTGGGCCGCATAAAGCCAAAGAAGCTGTTTCATCATATTCAAGAACTGAGTGCTTCCGAGTAGTTCCGAGTTCTTTACTACAAGGATTCGTATAGTTGAGGTCAGAGCCACTGGATTCTAAGTTCCTGCGAGGACTCCTCAAGCTGGGGTGATTGATACTTCCATCTGAAGTTTAGACTGTAGTGAGAAATGACAAACTCGGATGTGGCGCGGGGCAGCCCATGCAGTCTGGCACCTGATCAATCGATGTGTATGTATGTAGATGACGTCATGGAGGTTGATGAGGCAGGACAATGTATCAAGTCAAAATGTTCACTTCTTACTTAATGGCCTGAAGAGTTTCATAAAACCACATTCATCAGCTTCCACTATACTCACCTCGCAATTATTCCGGACCTCTGCAATGACGGCGACTAATAAAGCATCAGCTGCACTTCGACTTATCAATCTAGCTCAACATTCCTTTCAAGGATGTAAGACCCATGGATGTGGTTGTTCTTCGAGCCATGGGGCAGGTCATTCAGCTTTCGATATTCAATCAGCGGCTCGATCAATCGCATCTCAAGGTCGATCTCGAACTTATGCCACCCCAGTATCTGGAAGTGGACCAAAAGTAGAAGCTGATTATGCTTTTGAAGTTTCTGCGGCTCAACTACGTAAGTCTATAAGAGACAGTTCAATCATTAACAAAACCTCTCCTGATATACTTTGCACTTTGCTCCCATTCGACAGGCTTCGGTGATGGAGTGACAAAAGTAAGAATACCAATCAACATGTGATTCTGTGTGTTGAATAGATCGTATCATTAATCCATCAAACGAATAGGAAGTTGGATTAGATTTCAAAAATATGAAAGCCACAAAAGTAGGAGTCTATACGGATTCTACGGTCGCAAAGTTGTTACCTATGAAAACGGCAATCCAATCATTAGAATCGGCTGGAATTCGTTACGAAGTTTTTAAAGATTGTAAAGTCGAACCAAGTCAAGAAAGGTATGTCCGAATTTCATATCAACATCTTCTAAATTAATCGTTGATATCTGACTCTACTGATTCATAATTGTTTAAACTCATTTGTATTGTTTGAGCAGTTGGGAGAAAGCGATTCGATTTGCACGTGAACGGGATTTTTCACATTTCTTAGCTGTTGGAGGTGGATCAGTGATCGATACATGTAAAGTTGCCAATCTATACACTTGTTATCCCGATGCACCACTTCTCGAATTTGTCAATGCTCCCATTGGAAAAGGTTCAACAATCTCTAAGACCCTTAAGCCTCTTATTGCGGTACCAACGACTGCAGGAACTGGTTCAGAGACTACTGGTACTGCAGTGGGTTATTCATCTGGTTCTTGAGAATCTTTTGATAAAAAGGCTGACTTATGCTTTCTTTTGGTCATGATTTGTTAAGATTTTTGATTATACACCATTGCAAGCCAAGACAGGAATCGCAAATCGCGCTTTACGGCCCTCCTTGGGTATTGTAGATCCACTCAACACCGATAGCTGCCCCACTGCAGTACATATCAGTAGCGGACTTGATGTATTATTCCATTCATTAGAATCTTACACAGGTGATCATTTTCATTTGAAACAGATCTCTTATCATCTCTAATCATCATCATTCTATTCGTAGCGATTCCTTACTACGAAAGAACTCCTAGGCCATCAAATCCTTTACAGCGCCCTGCTTATCAGGGCCGTAATCCAATTAGTGATGTGTTTTCACTTTGGGCATTGAGAACCACTGTAAGTTTGTTTGTTATCAATCAGATCGAAATGCTAGCTTTCTGACAATTATCTACTCTGAAATGTCAGGTAAAATACCTACCGCGAGTTGCACGTGATCCTACCGATAAGGAAGCAAAGAGTCAAATGCTGTCAGTTCTCATATCCCTTGATCTCATTCAATTCGATTACGCTCAATTGAATACTGTTTTGTAGTCTGGCTTCAACCTTTGCAGGGATTGGATTTGGAAACGCGGGTGTACATTTATGTCATGGATTTTCTTACCCTGTGAGTCTCTGGAAGTCATGCAACAACTATATACATATCTCCTTTCTAAAGTTGAACATGTTGATTGTATCTTATGTACTCAGATATCTGGACTTAACAAGAAGATTGCCAAATACAAACACTTAGGATATGAAGTTGAAGATCCATTAATTCCACATGGATTATCAGTCGCAATCACAGGTCCATCAGTCTTTAGGTTCACTGCACCTTCTTCGCCAGAAAGACATAGAGAAGCTTCAGATATCTTTAGTCCACTTACTGATGCTGAAAAAAGATTACCTGATAGTGAAATTGGAGATTTGATTCATGATCGAATTGCCAGTTTTTTATCTGAATTAGGTTTACCTAGAGGATTATCTAGACTCGGATATAATCATTCTCATCTTCCGGAAATGGTTGTTGGTACTTTACCACAGAAAAGAGTCTTGTGAGTGGTTTTGAAAGAACTTATTAAGCTGGATTCACAGTCGAATAAGAATTGATAGTCTCTGATACATGTCTCTTTTTGGTTTGGGTAAAATGAAGAGATTTGGCACCAGGTGACTTGGGAGAAGAATCATTACATAAGATATTAGAAGGAGCAATGTCATTTTAATCAATGATGCTTTATATGTACATCTCATTATCATCAAATTTGTATCAAGAGTAAATCATTATGAACACCTCCAACGCACGCCCGCAAATGTAACAAATTGGACACACATGCAAGGCGTATCTTGTGTTTTCAGACCTGGGTCACAAAACAACCATTTTGCGCGGTCTGAAATGGTGACAGCTCACCATGCTTATGAGCCACAATTTTCAGCTAAATAGGTTTCACACAATCCTTCCTTCAATAATGAAGACCCAACTGAACTTTTGGAGCAGATGGTATTGGACAACTATTGGACATAATCTTGGCAAATATGGTGACTTTATCACCACCTCTGTCTATGATCATTATCCAAGCAAGGGATTGATGAGTAGTTGGTGGCTCAATTAAGTTTGGGTTGGGCATCTTGGGCATGGGTAGGATCTCAAAAACCTCTTCCTCATGTGCACCTTGGATGGAATGGAAGCTATATGCTTCACAGCTAATTTTCTGTTTTGAGCATGTTTCTTTGGCTTGGTATTTGGTTTAGAGAACAGGGCACCTTGGAGATGCTCTAAGCAAGCCTTGAACTATTACCAATTTCCATTTCAAAATTTTTCATTACCAATCAAGTATTGTATCCTCAAAATTATTTCCCAGAAACATGTTCCTGCTTCAACTTCTTATTTATCTGGGAAATTGACAGACTTATAATTTAAGCTATGTCTCTCAAACTGTACCAAAAACTGAACTTTCTTTGCCTTTTCCAACCAATCAACAAGTACATTTCATTACAAAAATGTCCTCTGCACATTCCGACTGAAAGAAAAGGAAGCTTACTAATCTTTTGTCTCAATCCAAGCTTCTCCTTGGACCAAATGCAGGGATAGGCTAGAAGAGAGACATTGAAGGACCCTGCATTGTGAGAATCATTTGTGGGATTGATGAATGACCTGGTCATGTATGTTGGGGGAATTCTGTAGTCAACCCTAGTGACTACAGTTTGGTTGCAGGTTCTGCAATGTTGACCTGTGATCATGAAGGACTGTAACTTCCATTAAATTCTATTCACGTTTTGTTAGAGGAATAATTTTCTCTCTCTATTCTCTCGTTATGTTACTTTTATATTTTGTTTTGTATTATATATTAATTGTTAACATCTCTAATATTTACTACACAAAGGTCTACCAAGTCATTAGACTGTATGCTATGCAACTTGAGTCATGGTACAAACAAGCTACAGTGCGTGTGTGGGGGGGCCGGTAGGCCGCGGGTCTCATGACCGGGTAGGCTCTCTGCTACCAGATCTCGGGACTTATCGTCCGGAGCCTGCGGAGAGCCACCTCGGTGAGTTCTGAGATTTCGTTTCTCGCGGGATATCATCTACTCAATGGCCGGTCCACAGCACCCACGTTGACCTCTCACTGAAGTCTCTCACATGTCTAATCTTGGTTCTTTCATATATGCAGGTCTCAATCGATACTACATCTTGAGTCACATTTCGTCTACAAGTACATTCACTCTATCAACTCTTTCCTTCTTTCTTGTTTTCCTCTTTTTTTTTTTTCCGGTATTACTACTTTTCAATTCTCAACCTCTCTTATTTCCTCTTTCTGTTTCTGATCAGCTTTATTTGTCTTCATCAAGTCCCAGATATATTCGGCATCTTTAACATCTTCGTCTGTATACTTTCGTAATTAAAGTTCATACGCTTTTGACTCCCAACGACCAAATCTTATGATATCATCTAGAGGCTGACGATCGTTCCATTTAAACGTTGCACCTCCTACGCGAAAAGAATGTCCCGACAACTTGTGGTTGTTATCGTATTTCGACCAGACCTTCCTATAGATAGCCATAGCCGATGTCTTCGACAGCGTGATCAATTTCTTATTCTCGTAGTACGAAAACAATGGTAGGTGAATAGTTGGCAATGTTGATTCTTTTATGGTTCTTTGTAGTGCATTGTACGGACATAGCAGGGAGGGGATTCAATCTAGGTGCAACCATTGCACCTCTCCCGGTTTTGCTGTTTTAGCGTTGAATAAATCTACTTTGGCGTAAGTCTGATTATGTGTTATTGTATCTTTAAATGAAACCAGTCGTTTATTCTTATTATCTGAGACTAATTCACCCAATCGTGCCATCCCCCAGAATGCTACTAGGGCGACTGTCAACGCTATTCGTTCTCTCTGGTCCCCTTTCGACAACTCCTTTGCTAATTTGGCAAGATGACGGAGTTGTACCGGGTTCTTCTTCTTAGGTTGGTTCTTCAATTCGGCGTCGGCAATACTAGAGGCTTTCAACAACAACTTAACCGTCTTGTCGTTTTTGATTGGATAAGGTAGGTCGTGAAATAGGTGCCAAGACCTGATTCCGGTTATATACTTCGTAAGTGTTTTCGATGTTATTTTATGTTCTTCATTATGCGTCTGGACTACTGTCTCATCCTCTAAATTAACCTTACACTGCCTTCCTGCCCACACAATAAACTCCCATAATGTTTTCTGATTTAGGGGAAGTAACTCAATACGTGGGATTCTGTTCACTTCAGCAAATTTCTCTAATTTCGACATAGCAGTGCTGTAATTCTCAAGTGTAGTCTGGGTCCAGCCACCACTAAGCAATCTTATCTTTATTGTATCTTTCCTCCAATCAAATGACCTGGGGTTAATTGATCGAGGTCGATATTTTTTTGTGATAGGAAAATAGACAGAATGGAGCGAGATTGGTCAGTGTTTATCCTATATTTTAACTGATTCTCTTTTTTTTTTTTTCTTACTCACCCATCTATATTCTTCAAAAAGTACTTTATCTTATTCTCGTTCAGTATCATCATAAGTCAGTCTCGTTTTAAAATCGACTGAAGATCTTCAGGGATATCGATTAGGACTTCGAACGCCTTTTCTCCTTTCCGTCTGATTCCCCTAGACAGGTCGTCGGCCTTATTCTCTCCAGATGAGACTCGTTTAGCAACTATGTCACAATTTAATCTAGTAAGTTCCTGTTGTATTAAACGCCACTCTTTGTTTACGAGTTTATTACGAGATTTCCGATTTCTGATCGTCGCTTCAGTTGTGGTATTATCAGTATAGACGATAAATCGATGGTTATTGGTCGGTATAAGTTTCTCTATCATTCTCAAACCTAGTCTAACCGCAACTGTTTCAAGCCAAGCAATGTCACGTTTTTGATCTTTTTGTGACATTCCTTGTGTTTTCCATCCGTCTACAAGTTTAAACCAAGACCACCGATCTCCCACCAATATCCCGAGGCCAAAGCCTGTACTAGCGTCTCACACCCAGTCGATTTCTTTCGGTGGGATATCCGGAGTGAGTTGCAACCTATTGAATTTTGACAATTGATCGCGCCACTCTACTAATTCGACCCTTGCCTCTTCTGCAAGTTGTCTTGTCGCGTTGTGGTTATACCACGATTTGTCGAATTTGTACAGTCCCCATAGGTAGCATCTCATCGTAGGAAGTAAGTATGTCATATGGCTCAATTGCCCAACTATTTTCTCAACTTCTTTCTTGCTACACTTCTTTGACAGAATTAGTAAGTCATCAATTTTTGCTAATCTCTCTATCTTTTTCTCGTCAGGTAGTCGAACTGATTTTTCTTCCCCATTCCAGATAAAGCCGAGGTACTTTTGTTCAAGTGCCCAATTCTGGAATTTTTTGTTATTGGATTGTACGCCGAGTGCTTGAGTAACTTGCATTACGTCTTCCATTTTCAGTAAGTCACCTTCCTTCTTTACAAACATATTATCATCCACCCAACGAAAGACTTTTTCGACTCTTAACACTGACATAATTATTTCCTTCCATGCGTCAGCCATCCAGCCGAATGTACCACAGCCTGCGACTCCGCCAAAAGGGATCCGTGTGTCAATCCATATGTTGCCTTGGAAGTCTTTTATGGTCAAGAACTTCCATTGTGAATGATGAGTAAGTCCCTGTCGATATGCTTTTTCCCAATCAACAATTGCTAACCATATAATCACTTCCATGTTTTCTTTGAAGTAAGTAGCCACAGTGTTGAAGTCATCCCATGTTGTAGCGAAATCATCTTTATCCACAAACAAGTTAACGGACGGTATTTGACAATCTTCTACCTCATAATGTAAGTCTTTGAGTATTTCTCTTGATCCGTCCGTTTTCCGGTTTAATTCATCATCTTCTTCTTCACTATCTTCTGAATCCTCATTTATGTTAATTTCTTCGTGGTTTTTCCTCTTTTTCAATTTTTCTTTTTGTGTTTTTGGGTAAGATAAGTCATTGATCATCCTCAATGATCCGTCGTTATTCATCACACTTCCCATCGGATTAGATCGGAAGAAACCCCAACGCTTAAATACTGTTTCATGTGAAAAAGGTCCAAAAATTCTTCCTAACCTTCTTTCTTTATATAAGTTTTTCATTATTTTATCTTGAACTATTAGAGCTGACTTATGATTGTCTGGTGTGAACCATTTTAGGTCACCCAGCAAGTGTTGCGGTATTCCTTGATCAAAACCTGTCTTCAGTCCCAACCATACCTTCTTCCACTTATCTGTTAATTTACAATCTTCTAACAGTAGCCTCCACTCTTCTAGTTTCATTTCACACACAACGCTTTCTGGCCACCGTTCTAATGATTCCTGGGTATCCACTTTGTACTCATCGTCTCCTGTGATAGGTAATTTTGGTTGCACATTGTCGTCTCCAGTCTCTATTTGGGTCTCTCGATTTCCAGAATCGTCACTCAGATTCAAGGCAGTTCTGATGAAGTTCATTTCGGATAGCAGGTTTCAACAAAGTGGGTAGTGAACCAACAAATTTTTAGGACAGAAAGAAAACAAGCAGAACAAGGGAATAAAAACAACAATTCACAATCAGTCTTTTATTCTCAACTAACACATCTCAGACATATACAATTTTGTTTAGGCCGAGACACGATACATGATTGGTCTCTCACTTTGATCCTGACGCTATGGGTACAACAGGGTCTCCACCTTTATTTTGGTGATTCTGATTTCCTTCAGCCATTGATCTATTAAAACTTCCGTATCCGATCGCCGGACGATCACCACCTTGATTATGATAAGCTCCTCTTCCACTACTTTGATAATTGGCCTGCCCGCCACCTCTTCCACCGTGGTAAGTGTTGTGGCTATTTTGATGGTTATTATTATGGTAAGATTGCTGATTGTTGTTATGGTAAGATTGCTGATTGTTGTTATGGTAAGGTTGCTGACTATTTCTATTATAAGAAGATATACTATTTTGGTTATTAACATGATTTGACTTCTGATAAAACTGTTGTTTCTTCTGATAGTTCGGATCGTAGTTCTGTCCTTGGCTGTGATAACCTTTAGTTCTTCTAACCACTCCGCTATTATTCAAACGGTCCGGTTGATTATGCCAAACTTGTAAGTTCCTTCCAGTTAACATATCAGCATGAGTATCAACTAATGCACCGGCTGTATCCCAAGAGTTATTTTCAGGGTACACATTCCCATCAATCGGGCTTATATTCTGCATAGGACCTCCAAACACATACGGATTGTGGACATAATGGTAATCTTGAAAATGTTTAGCATCTCTCTCAGCTTGCTCAACCAATCTTTTATCAAGGGTTCCAACATCAGCCATACCTCCGTTGCTTAATCTATTCTCCCATATATTTCGACAATGAGCAATATCATACCGCATAGCTTTTTTTTTTTATGCATTGCTTAAAGTGCCTCCTGAGCCGTAGGCTATCAGGCACTGTAACTACTTGTGCTCCGCCCCAGTAAAAACCCCTGTGGGGAAAAGGTCACGTGCTGGCTGTTTAAAGTATTACAAGTGTTATTCTGGTACATGTGGTGGCGCTAAAGGATGGGGTATGACAAAATGATTATAATGGAGGGATAGGTGTTTTTGAAGGAGTTTCTTCGTCGGTGATTTTGGCCCATACCCATCGGTTTTTAAGCCTCCAGGTTGAGTTGCTGAATTGTGAGATGCACTTGAACGCCTTTGGGTTCTTGAGTATATCGGTAGATTCTGGCAATTGAAGCTCATTGATTGCCTGTAAAAGGGTTTGTCGTTGTTTTTGAAACCTGTGGCATACAAAAAGGAAATGTTCAGTCGTTTCAATACCCTCCTGGCAGTCACAGACAGGGTCAAAGTGTTGGTTATGTTTGAAGAGGTAGGAATTCAGGTATATGTGATTGGATCTGAGCTGAGTGAGTGTTGCACATTCGTGCTTGAGTAGGTCTCGTAACACGTTGATATGTTTCTTCGGTGATGGTTGTTGGCCTAGCCTCTTGATGTCTTGTGGGCTGAAGTTATTCTTGTCGAGTTTGGACCATGCCTTGATTGCGGTAGTGAATCCTGCGAGGGTGGGGGTGGACGTGAAAGTGCAGGGCAAGTCCCGTTTTGCCAAGCTATTAGCAATTTTATCGACCACTTCGTTACCTTTGACACCGCAGTGACCCGGGCACCATCTGATGGTGACTCGTGCGTTCGGGATGGCCGCTTCGAGATATCTGAGGATTTTGAAGGTTTCCCTTCGATCCATCAGAGATGCGATGTTTGGTGGGCAACTCGTAAGGTCTTTGATGACCAATTGGTTGTCGAGGATGATCGAAATCCTCCGAGTTTGCTGGGTTGCTGCTTGAAGTGCGATCGTGAGTCCTAGGTGGACTCCTTTATATTTGGCTTGGTAAATGCCGTGTAGTCGGGCTTTACCTAAATGTTGTGCAAGAGATTTATTAGTATTCTGGCACCAAGCGGCTGCCGCAGTGTTTTTCGTTGGGATCCTGGAGCCGTCCGTGTAGATGATGAGGTGTGTTTGGGAGTGGCGGAGACTTCTTGTTCCTGAGATGGCTAATGTGTCGTTTTCCTGAAGCAGTGTCGAGTAGTTGGGTGGTTTCGCGAGGGTACACGAGGGGTCCACAGGAAGTTGTGTGGTAAATTCATCGAATTCCTTACCTAGCTCATGCTGGAAGAACTGGTGGAATATGTTGTGGTGACATTGGGGTTTCAAAGATTGAGCCTGTTGGATGAAGGAGAAGAGGGGATGGTGATTTGGTTTTGTTAAGGACATAGCAATGAGATTCATTATCTTAGCTTTTAATTGTGTATCCGGACGTGTGAGGTTCATGGCGTGCTGTAGGAAGGGTTTCGGAGTCGACTGAAGGGCGCCCAGCGCCGCCCTGGCGCAGGTGTTGTCAATTGTGGTGAGGTGTGTCAAGAAGTACTCCTGTGGGTCAAATGGTGACCATGCCGCAATTCCGTAGTCTGTTGCTGTGTGGACGGTCGTTGTGAGTAGGATTCTCATGAGGTGTGGTGGAATTCCCCACTCCAGCTTTGTTAGCGAAGCTATAAAGCCAGAGCGCTGTTTACCCTTGGTAATGACATCGCGTCGGTGTTGGGCAAATTTTAATTGACTGTCGAATGTGACTCCAAGCCATTTGGCGCTATCTTGAGGGATGAGTCCCTTTCGAGACCCAAAGTCGATGGTTGGGGGGTTGATGATTTCACTGGCGCTGAAGATCATCCAATGACTCTTCTTCGTGTCAAAGATCGCTCCGTGACGTTCAGCCCATTTTGTCTGTCTGAATGTAAGTGTCATCATTTTTGACCGGAGTTGATGTGCGTCTGGCGCGGACGCCAGGAGGATGACGTCATCTACGAAACCAAGAGCTTCTGCCCACGGCATTGGGTTAGCGATGTCAAGAAGCAATGAGTTATATAATAAGTATAAGAGGGAAGATAGCGGAGACCCCTGTGGAAGTCCATGGGTTAGTTCGAAGGGTGAGGATTCGAAACCGTTGAATGTGAGGCGTGTTGAGCGGTGTGACAAGAAGTCGTTGATGATGTTGATGGTCTTGGAGTGTAGACCTTTCTTCTCAAGAGTGTCGAGGAGACGTGGGTGGTGAACCGAGGGGAAGGCTGACTTAACGTCAGCAAGCATGGCGCCTACCATATTACCTTTCGACCATTCAGCTCTGATGTAAGCTACTAGACGAACTAGAGCCTCCTGACTTGACCAATTAGGATGTCCACCATAGTGGCCCCTGTTGAGGAGTTGTAGTTTTTCAACTTGTTGGGATAGGTGCATCGTGATGAGTTTTTTGTATAATTTACTGATTGTGTTGAGTAGGGCTATGGGTCGGAAAGAGGAAGGGGAAGTGTAGTCCGATTTGCCGGGCTTGGGGATCATGACCGTCTTCGCCTCCTTCCATCTTGTCGGGAAGATACCTGTTATGGTGATACATTGGAAGAGTGCGAGTACGTGTCTACGTACCACTGGCCACAAAGTCTGCCATACCCAGTTTTGAATGCCATCAATACCTGGGGCCTTCAAAGGAGGCGCAGCGCTGATAATGTCGTTGAGGGTGTCTTTAGTGAGGGAGTCGAGGATTCGTGGCATGGTTGATTCCGTAGGCTTTGTGTCTTCAGTGAGGGGGAAGTTGAGAGGGACTGTGTCCTGGAGGTCGCACGGAGCTGTTGCCACGCAGGTTGCTTTGAACAGCGTGTTAGCCTTCTCAGCATCGGACGTACAGGTTGAACCTTCCGTTGTGATTAAGGTGTTGATGACCGGTGATGATTGTCGTCCTGATGCATACTTCTTGGCTTGGAATAAGGTGTCGTGTGTGAGGGTCGAGAGATAATGACGCCAATTGTTTTCTTTAGCTTTATCAACTGCAACCTTGAACTTGTTGCGGGCCTTTTTGAAGGCTTGGCGGTCTTCTTTGTTGCGTGTCTTTTTCATCTTCCTTTCGGTCCTCAGGGCGTCTTATTGTAATGGTTCGAGGATTAATGGATTCCACCACTTCTTGTGCTTGCCGATAGGTGGTTTCCACGGCGAGTTGGAGTTAAGTGCGTCTGTGATAGTTGTAGTTAGTGCGGTGTCAAACTCATCAATTAGTTCGCGAGTCGTGAGTGGTTGAATTTTTGGAAGGTTTGCTTGGACTTCGGTCTTCAGCGCAACTTTTTCAACCTTTTTCCAATTCTTTTTGGTTTGTGTTGTGGTGGAGTCGGTCCGAGTAGGGTTCACACAGGTAAGGATTGTGGTGATAATGGCTTGGTGGTCCAAGAGGTGGCTGGTGAGGCCCTCTTCATCAATGGTACATTGTTGTATGGCGTCGTCTAGCAAATCGTTTACCCACACCTGGTCGATTGACGTACCAAGTGTAGTTCTTGAGCCTACCCCAAAGGTCGCAATACCGCAAGGGGATCGGAGGTGCATGTCCCAATCCAACATTAGGTCCATCAGCCTTTCCGCATCCCGTTCTTGAGTCTTGATGTGGGGTGGATTCCATATTGCTGAATGTAGGTTACTGTCGGTGTTGACTATTGTTGGGAGTAGTTGTATGTCGAGGGGAAGACTCTTCATGAGGGATTCGTAAGCTGTGAAACCAGAGAAGACTGATGCGTCATTGTACACACTTAAAGCAAGCAGCGTAAAACCGGATGCAACAGTTATTGTACAAGCTGCAATGTCTCTGGAGGTCAAGGGAAGGGGGTTAATTTGTGCGTTCAGGTCCTTTCTAATATACAAACACGCTCTAGGCCTTGCGCTAGAGTTTCTCACACTCGGTGTGGGGCTTATGAGGATCCAATTTGTGTGTTCTTGAGGGAGGTAGTCGATATTGTTTACCGTCGGTTCTTGGAGTGATAAAATTGAAAATAAATTAGTGAGGTCGGAATTAAAAAGAGAATTTGATGTGTCTGGTGAATGGCGACAATTCAGTTGGAGAATTGCCTCAGTGTCAGGTAAGGTGAGTTTCTGCCGTAGATTTTCTAACATTGGATGTCAGAAATTTCGGCTTCTTGGATGACCACAATCTTTGGTGAGGCGCTCGGATTGTGAGGGGGTAATCCCTCAGCAATCCTTGTCACGCACAGCGGGTGAAAAGGTGAGTGGAGTAGGTCCTGATTGTTGAAATCAAAAAGGGCTTTGACTGATTTTGTCGGGTCCATCTTAGTCAATGATCTCACACAAGCTGTGCATTTCATTGGGATGGAGCCTTTCTTAGGGCACGTGTGTGCGTGGTGCTCCTCACCACAGAAGGGACACATGGCTTTGGAAGGACAAGATGGAGCCGTGTGTCCCGCCTTCCTGCAGTTGTAGCATCGTTTAGGAGGCTCCCTACCTGCTTTGGTGCGATGTAGACCTCTCCCAAACCACACCTTGTCTCTGACACATTTGTCAGCGTGTGGTTTGGTGTTAAAGCCTATCAACAGCGTGGAATAGCGCTTAGACAGATCGTTTTTCAGCTTGGGGTTAAGCCACCTGATGAAAGTCGCTTCTTGCAAGATTTTGGGGTTAGAGGCAACTAGTTCTTCTACATGACTAGTGATATCTGGGTCGAATGAAGTTGGAATGCCGTGAACCAGCACAGTGAAGTGTTCCGGCTTGATTTGAAGCGCCGTTGTGATTGCGGGAAGCCAAATCTTCTCCGCTAGTCTGATTTTCTCAGCATGGGAGGCACTTTCCAGGTGCAGTACAAGGTCATTGGATGGGTGACGTTGTACTGTCTTCACAGTTATGGTGGTCTCAGCTGATTCACTGACTTTTAGGTTATGAAGTCGGAAGGCATTGTTAAAGCCTTGAATCAGCTGGGTGACGGACAACGTGCTTAGAGCAGTTCCCGTGTTTTCGGTTTGGGTTAAGGTGATCGTATTGGTCAGCCTTTTCTGGGTCGGAGGCTTGGGGGTCTGCCTCTGTTTTGAACTCGGGCCTGTGGCCTTTGCCGTAGTTCCTGATGGGGGTGTCTTCGCAGCTTTAGCTGCGTAGGAGTTAGCGGTGGAGCTGGGTGCTTGTTGCATAGCGCCCTGACTCAAGAGAGCCGGCAATGCCGAAACCAGCAGCGAAACTTTTTCATTAAGTTCTTCAAATTTCTCGGTTAACGAGTCAATCTGGAAATTTGGAGCCACATTAGGGCCTGTTGGTGGGGTCATTAACGACGTGGCCGCCCTGGTGGAGCATGAAGAGCCAGACGCCGGTTTACTGAAGAGAACTCTCTTGGTATTATCGATCTGATGACGATCGTAAGCAGCATTAATGAGGACGAGAATGTCCGCACACGAGTCGACATCGACCTGGATTTTGGACGGTAGACGGCCTTTGGCCGGGAGTTGTATTGCCGCATTCGCAACGGATACAATTGTGGTCAGCAGAGCAGTGAGGGAACGATCATCCTCACTGCCTGGGATCATACGAGACATCCTCTCGGATCAAGGGGTGTCGGGGATGGTTTGGGGTTGATCCTGGTTTCCTGGATCGATGGTAGCACCACGCGCCTTCTTCCTCGAGAACTCAGCGAGGTGAGGGACCGTGTTGCGTTTGGGGGTAGCCTCCGGCATATCTGAGATGATATCGATTCGTGGAGGGGCACCGATCGAATTGTCCAAATCGCCTTGGAGGGATGAAGGCGCGTCCATAAGTTGGATAGACGCGTTTTGATTGGCCAACCTTTCGGTCAACCGGTCAAGGGAGCCTTCTTCTTCCATCTGGCCCGAGTCGAACGTGTTGGGTGGCATCTGACACGAGTTATCGGCTCTTGAAGGCTGGCGAGAGGGTCGAAAAAGTTAGGAGAATGGGTTGGCGAAGCTGAAATTTCGGGTCACGTGATCGCAGAAAAAAGCTGTACAAAGTCCTAGCAGTTCCGGTACCGCATAGCTGTCGGCCACTTCCCGTAACAATCAATTTGGATTTGCAGGCAGTTATCACGATGAGCAATCAGTCTAGGTGCTATCGGTGAGTTCTTTTGACTTTCTAGTACATCATATTTTGTCTCTTGATATTTGATCATTAAATTAAATCTAACTAGCCACTCAGCAAACGATAGGCAATATTCATTTAAGACGGGTGATCCGGTATAAGCTGATGTATCTGCCTGACAAGTAGTCGTCTTTGCCTTTCTTCTCACATAATTGGAATCTTGTAGTAGCCATTTCGGATCAAAAATTGACACTGGCATATGAATATTTTTATTTATCATAATCTCATGCCAGTAAGGTGAAAGGCCTATTGTATGATTTCTTAATTTTTCTCCTAATTCCATATTCGTATTGACGTCTTTCTTTACTTTTGTTACTTCTTTTGATTTTTCCGTAACTTCTGTAGTTTTCGTATTGATAGTGTCAACATCTAAATCAAATAGGTCGATCTCACGAACTTGGGTTTGATTCTTATCACACCATTTCCCATACTCTCTCTGCATTAAGTCATATCTAGCTATTTCTCCTTGATTCGCCAATGATCTTAAATTATGAAGCCATTTCTTGTGGGTCAGTTCGATTATCACTGGTTCGTTCATATCTTCGACTGTTCGACCTAACAGATCATTTCAAGCACGTAAAAGACCATTCCAAACACGTAAGCTTTTCACTCTCTTTTCTTTCTTTCTTTCTTTTTTTTTTGGATTTACAGAATATAGATGTGATAAGATAATTTTGGTAGGGTTAATCACTTTGATTTCCCTTCACTCCTAGGTTAACCATTTTGGTTTCCTTACTAGACAATTGTCTCAGGTTAATCATATCACGATTTCCTTTCCGACATGTTAATTTTTATTCGGTTAATCTAATGATTTCCGTTATAATTAGGTTAATCTTTCGATTTCCTTTCATTCAACGTCTGGGTTAATCATATGATTTCCCTTGGGTTAATCTGCTGATTTCCCTTTTGTTTCCAGTTTCCAAAAATTAGGAAGTGGAAAGTTGGAGAGTCGAGGGGACATTGAAGAGTTATGAGTGGACGTGGTTAAGATGAAATGATGAATATGAGAGATAATGTGTAGTGATGGTGGGTGACTGGAGGGGAAATTGTGGTTTGGGAGGAGGAAATCGAAATACTCTTCACAAATTCAGAATCTGTCGAATAAGTGAGTACTAACCTAAGCCAGTCATTCTTCCTCTACCAATTTCTCCATCATTAATCGGATCATTTATCAATCTTTCAAATGTTTCTACTTGCTGAGATCCTTGATTTTGAATCCTATCTGTAGGATGAAGTCCTCCTATGTCTTTTTCATTGTTTTCGTTTGTATTTCCTTCTCCTACATTTCTACCTTCAACTTCTTCATTATTTCCGCCATCTCTATTCTCAATATTACCACCGTTTCCTCCTTCAGTCTCTCCGCTGTTTCCTTCACCGTCTCCATAATTTATTTCTGTCGAAACTTCACCTCTCCTTCCTCTAGTTAGTTATCTGATTAGGAAGCCATGAAATGCATTTGAATGTTATGTTAATGCATCAAATCTGTAGCTCCGCTACAAAAAAACCTATTTGTCTTCGAAACAATTTCCTATATATCCACATAGATATTCTTTGGGATTAGATGCAGGTTTTTTGTCTCAATGAAAGATATAGTCACAGAGTTTGGCTTTCCAATGAGCAAAAAATCAAGTGGTCTGACCAAGAATTGACAAAGATATAAGGGATTGTTGAATTCAAATTATGCCCTCCAATGTCTGTTACAGGTTGTAATCTAACAATCCTGGAGGTTTTTTGTTAGTACAATCAACAATTCTCACACAAAAAATACAAAAAAATACTCAAATCCAAGGTCTCAGCCATAGGAAAAATATGCATATTTTTGTGTATTTTTGTCTCTCTCCAAGACTGCTCAATATCACTGTTTGTTGGTTTTTATATTTTCTGCCCAGGAGATATTATATTTTGTGTAGTGTTATATGCATTGTGGTTTTAAAAATATGAAAAATATGCCAGACAATCAGAATGCATCAAAGGGCCCTCCCATTATTTGTTCATATTTTTCTGACCCTTGCCAGCTTCTCTATAATTTTCTATGTCTACTCAATTTTCTAAACTCCACGGTAAATTTGCAATTTGGCGTAGTGTGTTGAGGTAAGTGCTTGTAACATGTACGCCTCATTGATGAGATTTGGGGAAAAAATTACAAGCCAAGGAATCAATGGTAGGTCAATTGGGATTGGTCTGTGTGTAAGGGCCCGTTCGGACACCGTGAGCAGATACTATCTGATGAAATTTCACACCAAAAGTGATACATAGCGCCACATACTATCTGGGTCCAAACTCTGCCAGATATTCAAAATCTGATTGGTGTTTGGTTCAAATATCTGAGGTCAGTATCTGATCATCAAGATCGAGATATTGGTCCATATTGAGATACAGCCAAAAGGCTGTATCTTGAGCCAATATCTCGATGTGCCCCTTCCTCAACCCCCATCTAACCACCACTTCTTGCTCCTTTCCTCATTCCACGCACCTGTTTTCCTCTTTGATCCTCACACCTTTGCTTAGCCATCCTTGCAGTGTAGCAGTTCTTCAATCAACTTGTTTTCTGCTGTCTTTGTGTCTTTCTTTTTGTTTTTTGTTTGCTTTTGTTCTTTGTTTTTGTTTTTGTTTTTGTTTTTGTTTTTGTTTTTGTTTTTGTTTTTGTTTTTGTTTTTGTTTTTGTTTTTGTTTTTGTTTTTGTTTTTGTTTTTGTTTTTGTTTTTGTTTTTGTTTTTGTTTTTGTTTTTGTTTTTGTTTTGTTTCTTTTCTTTTTGTTCTTTCCTTTCTTCTGTTCCTTTTTGTTTTTGTTTTTGTTTTTGTTTTTTTGTTTCTATTTGCTTTGTTTCTTTTGTTTCTTTTTGTTTTTTGTTTGTTCCTTTATGTTAAATCTTCAAATCTGTTATTACTTGTGAAATCAATTGTTCAATTTGAACCATTTTGGTGTGATGTCAACACAAGAAGGAAAGTTTAGGATGCAAATGATGAAGGTCTGGATGACCGTTTCAAAAGATTGAGGCAAATAAAAATGGATGCAAGTTGATATGGCCGTTACCAAACAGCAATATGATCATCACGAGGTCAACAGATGTTGGTTGACCTCTTTTGGTTTGCTGTTTGGTAATCTCCATGTCCAAAATACAACAATATCGATGTGCCCCTTGAGATAGGGGCAAATCAAAATTTTGTTTTCAGGTCAGATAATATTTGACAGTGAGTTGGTGTAGGTATTTTGAGTATAGTAAGGAGAAGTCACCGGGTGTGTTGGTGAGTTTCTGTGTGAGATTTTCAAGTTTGTTTGTGAGCTTTGCATATTGAGTAATGCATGGCATGGGAATTTGGTGGCAATAGTTGACAGAAATGGGAAACAAGAGACAAGGGGAAATAGAAGAGTCAGTAGCCATGAGAAAGCAGGCAGAGTCTATATAGAGATGTTGGGCTACAACATAAACTATGCTAAGTGCTGGTAATAATCATGGGTTAAAGATTACCCTTTTGGGGTGATTGCTCTTGCACCTTCTGTTGGTTCCAGAAAGGACCTCTGATTGTTGCCTGACTCAGAGTCAAATCATTCAACTCTTGATACAAATCAAGTCTTACTTTAAATCTTCCTGAACAGTTGACCTCCTCATCATTTAGATTCACATCACCATGATTACATGTTTTCATCCATCTAGTCAGATACACCAAAATTGAGAATGATTGACCACTTTCTTTGCAAAAAAAATCATTACTGCAGAGATCAAATCCTCTCAAAAAATGTTTTTACAGGTATTGTACTCTCTGTATTCTCAAAACTAACAGACAAACCAAACTTGGTCAGATAGCAACCCAGGGTTTTCACCATGATGTGTGTTTTCAAAAACAATATTCTCAAATTGGCTGTAATTTGTTTTTGATCAACTGATGATCATGTCCTTCCTTCTCTTAATTTCTCTCAAAGATGTTCTGGTAAGTAGTTTATTTTCAAAAAATTCTTGATAATTAATTGTCTTAATGTGCAAGCACCCCCCTCAAGCAGTATCTCTGTCTTAGCGCCTCAGCGAGGCGATGGGCAAGGTGGACCTTCAACACAATCTGCTTGTGGGGGACCAGTTCCTGCCTGCGGTGTGCTGAACGTTGAGGTTTGTTGCTCTGTTTGTGGTGCTCTATTTATACTCTGACTGCTGCCCTGCAATCATTTTGCTGATGCCTCTGTTCACCCAATAACGTCTTCTCTCAATCATACACTCATTCCTCCCATTCTTCCATCTCTCCTCCTCTTAACATTATTGCCGAGTCAAATATATATGTGGCCAAGGGTTGTCCTTACTGAACACAATATGTAATCCAACCTCGCCCCAATTTTTGCTCGGCACCTAAAATTACTACCTCTCGGAACTCAAGCAATGGACTTAGGATTTGAAAGCAATATTGAAATTTTTCATCTCTTCAACTCATCAATGATGTAGATCATTAAACAAAACTCGAATTCTATCTAATTTTTCATTTTAAAGATTCCAAATTACCAATCAAAGATTGTATCCTCCAAAACTATTTCCCAGATCTACTACAATGTATTACATTTTGTGAAAGCTATCATTGTAACCATATATCACCAAGAGTATACCAAATCTTTTTCCAATCCAGAGATCATTACATATGATCTTTGACTTATATTTCAATAATAAGAACCAATCCAAATGATACCAATTTTACCAACTTTACCAAGACAATACGTTTCCCCAAAGATAAAAACAAGGCAGATAGAAAACCAAGGTGATTTCAAAAGGATTCTTCTACCCTGGAATCCTTCCTTCACCCGATGCTCTTCAGCATCCTTAACCGTCTTCAGACACCACGTCGGAATCACCCATTACTGCGCCCCCGTCCAAGTTCGGTTGCGCGCTCATGACCGTATCCGGGTCTGGTTTCAAGAGCAAATCCAAAAGATGAACCAGTCTGAGAGATAAGAGACCTAATCTTGTATGATACAAAACAAAAGGCGCAGGATAAATGACTTACCAAATGAATCGATGTTCGGGTCTTTCGAGAGTGCCGTAAAGCTACGATCAGGTACCGAGGCAGCAAGACCTTTCAGAACTGGCGAGTAGTTGTACTTGATGATCGCCCCTTATAAAATTAACAAATATATCATTCAGCAACACAAAAAAGTATCTGAAGGACCAATATCGATGGCTTTACCTGTATCGTTCAGCTTTTGTTCGTATTCATTCACTCCTTCTGTTGAGTTGAATTTCCAAATGGATGAGAAGCAATGTCAGAGATCATGTAGAATGGGTAAATCGACTTTATAAGATAAGTACAAACCCTCCGTGGCGTTCATTTTGAACGTGATGATCCAGCTTGTCATAGGATCCGGCGAAGCCTGGCTTGTTTTCGGTTTCTCGGCTTGGGTGTCTTGATCCATTGTATCGTTCTTGCTACTCGTCGGCATCCCGTCGTTTCTTGCTGGTCCATCTTGCGGACTTTGGTCTGGAGTGGCTTCCGGAGTGGCTCCTGGAGTAATTCCGGGAGCGGCTCCGTCTGGAGCAGCTCTGGAAGCGGATTCGGGAGTAGCGGTGGGAGTTGCTGTGGGGGTGGCCTCGGTAGTGGCCTCGGAAGTCGTTGGCGACGGCGAAGGAGTCTCGATGGGTGCTTGAGAAACAGGCGTTGGAACCTGTGTTTCGTTCCTGACCGGCGCGCTGGGACCTGGAACAATTCTAGAAGAAGAGTTAGACGGAGAAGTCAAGTTGTGAGCTTTACCTTTCTTCATGGTCATCTTTTTCTTTGACCCTTTGTCCTTGCCCGTCCTGTTGGTCGTCATGTTTCGCGAACTTGCGCCTTTGTTCGAAGTTTCCGCCGTGTGTTTCGATTTTCTTGAAGAGTGGATTTCGGGGTCGAATGACGTGGAGTTCTGGTTCTTCGATTGGTTCTTCATCACGCCTTGTCCGTTTTTCTTCTTCTTGGGCTTGAGTTCAGAGTTCTGTGGCGCAGGTTTGTGGGAGGAAGTTGTCCGGTTGGCCTTTTCATCTTCACTCGACGCCTGAATCATGTGCTTCGGCTGGCTCGTAGGACGGGAAGACTTGTGAGTTGATCCATTCATGGTTTGATTCCTGTTCTTGGAGTTGGTCAGGTCGTAACCGAATGGCTTCTTCCGGCGTCCGTCTTTAGTCTTCTTCAAATCAAGTCTAGTAAGATTTCCTAAATTCAGCTTGCTTTGTGAATCGTGAGTTGAGATCGAGTGTGTATGATCAGCTTGATTGGGAGCATGTATCATATGAGTTGCTTCAGCCGACGTCCTGTTCTTGTGCCGTGACCCGTCGAATGCCATGCTATCTTCTTTCGTGCGCTTCGGCCCATGTAGTGATTTGTCGTGGGGGTGATCGGGAATGGTAGCATTTCTCCGTGGCCTGCTCTGACTCTCCATTTTCTTCTCGACTTTCGTCTTTAGCTTCTTCTTCTGCTTCTCCGGCTTTTGCTGATCAGTGGTTGGCCGTTCCGCGGGTTCATCTTCTCGTTTGTTGAATCTTAACATTGTCGAGCTGTCCAGGCTTGAGTCCATCGAGGTGCTGAGCCGCACAGGTTCCGTAGTCACACCTAGCCAAGTTCTGACTTCGAAAAACTTCGCGGAAAATGTGGTGAATCCCATCAAGGGATTGTTGACCGCAAGTGGTTCTTGCGGGAGACGCATCAAGCTGTTTCCGGCTGTTGTGGCGGGTTTCGAAAACCAGTGGCAGTCGGAGAAGTCCACAAGATGAGAACGCGAGAAAAAGTTTGAAGATAATCCAAAGGTTAGCAAACGTGTATTTTGTTATAGATCGGAACAAGGTGAAAACTTACCAATCATGTTTAATTGAGTTTTTTGTTGACTTTATTTGTCCGCTTGAGATTGGTGAAAACTGTCGAGATCAACTCGGCGTGTTTGAAATAAGTTAAGAATTGAATAAATTGAAACTAACGAGATCAACTCGTCGAGTTCACGTTAAAGAAGGGGTAGGTAAAGTGAGCAAAGAAAATCTAATAAAGGTAACAAACAAAAAACTTGAAGTACTGCAGACAACGTTGGAGATCAAAGATGAAATTCAACTTGGGTAAAGAGTTAAAAAGTTGGATGATGGGATGGATAAACTCATAGAAATGTGGGTTAAGTTGATAAATAGTAAGGCAAGGATGAGGAAAGGATTGGATTCGATAAATCGCAAGATGGAATACATTTATATAGCTGTCCTTGTGATTCAAGAGATGGCAGATTGCCGGTCAGAGTCGGTGGTCTAACATCCCACTCTTCAAACTACGTCATCTGGTTTTTCTTTGAGTTCTTGATATGGATGAAGTCATGAATTGAGATGAAAAAGTTTACTTCACCACTCGCCGTCGGCGACCAACAAGCCTTCTTTTGTTTCGGTCAACAAGCCTTTCTATCGATTGATAGCTTCCATTCGGATCACACCACATTTACCGAACTGATCCGATCGATCATGTAATGCGCGCTTGTGGTATCAATGTTATTTTTCTTGAAGCCATCTTTGAAAAAAATTATGGATGGGTTACCTATGAGTCAAAGGGAATCTGTCAATTGCGCCAAACTTGACTGAAAACCGGTTCATTTGATGACGTCAGATTGAAGAAGACATGGAAAGGACGAAAAACCAACTGCAAGCCATCGTTCGATTTAACACGACACCCAAGAACCCAACGTCGGCGTGATGATATCCATATTGACTTGTCCAAATCTCTACAAATCCATCCGATTTTAATTCAAGCCTCGGCCAATGATGAAAAGTTGAGAGACTCTTCCAAAGCGGTTGAAGAAGATCACAGACAAAAGAATGAAAATACTGAATGACCTCATAAGATATGTAATAATGGAGGATTGATCAATGAGAATGAAATGAAAAAGTCAGAAGGAATTGGTTGAATACAACCTTCGCAATAGCATTGTGAGACCAAAAACTTAATCCTCATCAAATTGGCTGTCACTGGTCCTTATCTGAAAACTCAAGGCACAATCAGATCACACCAACGTTTTTCCTGATGGATGACTAAACGAGGCTATAACTCTTCAGAAACAGAAAGCACCCCAGGTTTTCAACACAACACTTTGCTTGCCTTCTTTCTCAGTTTCTTCATAACCTTATGAGAAGGGGCCTACATTACTACTCAGCCACGATTTCAAGGTCTCGCAAAGTCTCAATCAGTCATATGCTTATGTGCTAGAGGGCTGATTCTATGGGTTGATACAGCAATAAGGTAAATAGGATCGAACGTGTCGAATTTTCATAAGAGAAGATCAAGATGTTACATGAATTGAGTGGGGGTTTACTGATTGGATTACAAGTTTGTATCGGATGACATGTGAATCAGATATACCGATTTTCTTGGTGTACATCAGACATCCTATGCAATTAATACAAATATGATGAGTCGTGAGGAAATACAGAGCTCTAGTTGAGAGGAGACAGGATTGAAAAATGACAATCATCCTTCGCTCAAACACATGTCAAGGATGATTGATGTGTTGATATTCATTTGCGATTAGATTGCATTCCGAGGATTTGTACCACTGGTGAAGAGATGTAACAGAGCAGAAAGTGAAGATCCGAATTTCAGTATGTATAAGATATATACGATGGATGACATGTTCAACTTACGTCGGATGAAGATGTTGATGGAGTCCATAATCAGTCCTACAGACTCATTGACCGGATCCGCCTTCATCTGTCCATGCTCCACTAGCTTGGCATGATGCAAAATCTTTTGAGTGCTGTAGAATGGGGTGTCAGTCTTAGTGAAAAATCACACCATAATCAAAGAGTCCGAGATGGCAACATACTCATATAGGACAAATCCAGAAAAGACTGCGAGACCTCCGTATAGAGAGATGGCCTCAGTGGTCATTAATGTACGAGCGGCTGTGACGGGAAGAACGAGTGGTGCTAAACTACTCAAGGCGACAACTGAGACACCGGCCAGCAATGGTCCACCTAGATAGAGATATTGATTCGTCTTGGCCGTAGCACCAACGTATGACAAAGAACCAATGATACCAATCGTATAAAGTGCAGCTTTGGAGAGAAGAACAGGCGAATAAAAGTAAAGTGGGGAGAGGGTAGCTGCTTGACAACCAGTGAACGCGAGCCAGAATCCATATTTTTGTAATGTGTTATCAGGTGATGTGCGTAGAGTACAAAACATAGTTCCGATTGAACCCGCAAGACCAAGCCTGAATGAAATGACCGAAAACAACTGATGAGTAATCAACTCAGGAAGCTAGGATTCTTTGGGACAAATGTTTTATTCCCGTTGAACTCACCCAACGACCATTAAGGGGTTCATACTCATCATTCGAGCAGTCAATCCATTTTTGAACATACCCTTTGCAAGGAGGGCAGTGATAGTAAGGCCGACACCAGTATGTTGGAATGTACTGTTCAACAAATTTCGCTCTGTCGCGCTGAGAGGTTCAGCACGTTTATCACGGTTTAGGAATCCATCGATCAAGACGAGCTGTGATAGCAAAAACAATGAGGGTCATTCAGCTACTGCTTATGTGATCTGCAGGTTTTGCAATCGCGATTTTTTTCGAATGATTTGGCTTACCGAGCCGATGACCGCTGCCGAGCTTATAAAGAGTTGCTTATAGTTCTTCTTCTGAAATACCTTTGAGGGAGCGTATGCTGGAGTATTTGTGAAAGATCGGAAACAGTTTCGGTAGCCGATTTTTGAAGGTGACGGAATCTTCCCTAGTGAAGGGGTATTGTAAGAAGTTGAATAAAGGTTTTTGTACGAGTAGTTCGAGGTAGTAAAGAGTCTTTTAGAATATAGTTGAGCAGCAGAAGACTCATGAACGAGTCTTGTGGTGATGCCGAATGGTTTACTGATGAGATAAGACATGATGTGATGGTGAATTGGAAGGATGAAGCAGACTCGTTGGATTTGGAAGCTCGATCAAATTTGGACTTTTGATTTACATACAATTTATTACACAGCCTTCACGGGGTCATCTGATTCTGCGGTGCTTTCTCGAAAGTACCGTGAATTGCCTGAAAAGACTTAACAGCCAGATACGTACATAAGCTTCTCTGTCACGAGTCCATTTCACATGGCTAACAGGCCAGAATATGAGCTGACATAGGACCTGAAGTGTGACATGACTGGATTGGACACCAGAAATTCAGAAATAGGAAAATCCTCATAAACCTCTAGCGGGAAATAGTGGCATCACATGGGTGGCAGAGGCACCCAGCAGAACAGTCATCTATGTATATACTGGCGGGTACAAAAGCTTCGGCATTTGTTGAGGTCAGCAAATTATGGACAAAGTTCACATATTTTAGATAGCGTTGACCTGCTCTCGTCAATTGGTCCACGCCATCAACGAGAAAGGATCGATCAGTCCAAGAGATGATTTTCAAAAACCCATCCATACGAGGTATATGCGCTAGGATAGGCTTGGATAGACATCGCATCTTGGAAAAGCAGAGGTGAAGTACAAAAGGCGGGTTGGACTCGGGATTAGCGTGACGAGACTATGAAGTTGAAAAGTGTTTAGTCCCAGTGCCGGAAGATACACACTCAGGGTTGATGATCCTAACCTGATGCTTCAGCGTTATGGCAACCCTTGAGATGGTATCCAGGTTATAAGAGAGCTTGCGGATGTGAGATCAATAAGATACACACTCAATGTTGATGATCCTGACCTGGTGCTTGAACTTCAGCGTTATGGCCACCCTTGAGATGGTATCCAGGTTATAAGAGAGCTTGTGGATGTGAGATCAATAGGATTTTGAGAAGTTTGAACTGACTTAAACTGATCTAGGGATTTTGATGGTGACGACTGATTCGTTATTTGCGCCCATGCGGTTTCGTAAAAACACATACCTGAGCTCATAAAGTTGAAAGTGTGGAGGTGAAGATGCCACACATCATCTCTTGAATCTTGAGACATCTTAGCAAAAGTGAAAGTTTAAAACCATCGCAACCTGGATCTCTTAAACCTCCTGCAGGTACGGCATCTTTTCCGTGACCATCGACGCAGTCAGCGTTCACTTAAAGTTCGGAATGTGCAGGTCGTCAGTTTTCCTTTCGCGAGTCTGCGATTTTGGAGATCGTGTCGGCCGCCAGAGCTATATAACTTTTGGTTCTATAAGCATGTCAGACTTTGGTTGGACAAACCAATCAGGTGACTCGCCATCAATGATAGGAGCACCAGGACACCATTCTGGAGAAATTCTGCAACGCCATCTTCGATGACCGGTTCATCGCGGCTAAATGTATGAGCGATGTTGTATTAGTAAGCTGGAATTTTGAGATTGCATCTGAACTTGGGAACGCTACGCTCACGAGTATCTGGACGTCAGTACATCCGATTGAGGTATTTTTTTTCAAGCAAAGCTTGATCTCTTGAGCCTAGGAGTACACGCATTGATTTCCGAGTGTTCAAGTGATATAGTCATTTTAGCTCATCTGCATAGCATTCTAGACCCATGCTCTAGGAGTTTCACAATCCAAAAAGACGTGGGACTGACAGGCCGTCAATCCAAAGGTAGGGGAAGAATCAAGTCAATCTTTATGATAGTTATGATAGTAGATTGGGCAGATCTCAGATTGGGGGTATCAGACTCTACCAAGTCTTGAGACATCTTGCAACGGACGATCAACCGACACAGCAAGCCCGCATGCTTTCGAAGGTTGAACTCACAGGGATCATACATTGTATTTCGCATTGAGAGAGTTTGGCACGCGAGAGGAAACTTGAGACTGGGCCTTTTCACGAACACCTTGCAACTCGGTCCAAGTGACTCCAACAGCTATAAATACGGTCCACATTTGGGTCAAGTCTCCAATATCCTCATCAAATCAGCGTCGGTCAGCATTCTCTCGAATCCATTATTTGATATCTTTATATCTTTCAACCTCACATTACCCATAGAATACATTCAAATAAAGTCTTTAATATACCCTTATAAGAAGATGTTAGCCAGCAAGTTTTTATCGTACACTTGCGCCCTTCTCATTTCGAGCTACGTGGCCAGCGGTCACCCTATGACTTTGCACAAGAATGGTGAATTTCTTTCTATCCTCTCTGACTTCGACTACAGTTTTGAGGGACTGTTAAAGCAATAGTGAGAAGAAGTTGAACAGTTGACTTACTTGTGAATACCAGGTCTCCAAGCTAATCGCGTGAAAGAAGCTCGCTCGCCTAAATCTCTCAATCTCCTCCTTTCAGACTCTGGTGAAGCAGCTCTTGGAACGCAGCAAAAGAAGCGTAGTCCAAGTAAGTCACAGTCTGCTGTTCCTGTTTAAATTGTCTGGAGTCTGACATTGTGATTGTACAAAAAAGTCGATTGTAAGTTATGCTCGCTCAAGGTGGAGTCAACGCACACTATCAACCATCACAGTGAGCACTTTCTTGATACCAACGACGCCAAACTGATGGAGAGCTAATCATTGAGATGCGCTGGGATTATACAGAGAGAAATGCTGCGAAGCAGGTCAAGCCGGCTGGCCCGGTTGACAACAAAAGGAAACGCGATGAGAAAGTTGTTAATATTTCTGAGAAATCGATCTTGGACCCAAAGATTGTTTTGTCGATAGGCTAAGCAGATTTGGAATTTCCCTCAACATTCAGACTGGTATCTTTATTGCAGTTTTTTAATATGATCTCTCATCAGATGAGCGCAGCATAGAAAGATGTGTACATGTGTTTTACCTTTGATCTGAAGATTTTTATGTGTGCTGCTCCATTGTCGACCATGATAAGTAAATGAAACTTTGAAAGACAACCAATAAGCGTCAGTAAAGCCTTACGGTCATTCCACAATTTTATGGTGTGCAGCGCTCGAGAAAATCTGAAGGCGAAGCCCTTTGTCTTGTAAGGCTTCTGCCAGCTATCTTACTTTGACCTATGCACCGCACTCGCCCATTGTTCCTTGGAGTCGGCTTGACTACATAAGCGAAAATGCCTTGTCGTGAGTCATCCAAATAGCTGCATGTTGATATTCATCCACAAAAAGAGAATGGAAGACCTTTGCAAGCCTCTTTTTCGGTATGTTTCCTGCCAGTGCTGGTCAGAACTGCGTGCTGCACGCTCGGAGTCGCCCCTCTACATAAAAAAGTCTAGACCGATGGAGGACACGGCCGATTATCTCATTTTGTTTTGTTAGGGACATCTCTCAAGTTCTCCGCATATTAATCAAGGGGATGGTCGCATCCGCAGAGCTTTGGGAACGCGTCGGCAGTTCATGGCAAAGATTTCAATATCGATTTCCCTCAGCATCGTTAGATTACATAGGCATGAGTTGGAGTCTTTTTCTCTTCGTCTAAATTTTTGATTGTTGCTCTCGGTTTTGATTGTCAAGTCTGATCTCAAGTCTGATCTCAATGTGCATCAGGTATGACGTACGGGATAGCACAAAGATGGTGACATGATACTGAATGCGTTGGCGAGCAAATGATCAAATGATCTATATAGTTGCTTTAACAGGTTTGAACAGTGAGAACACCTTACTATTAATTGTGATACATCCACTTCTATTCTTTAAGATGCCTGAACAATCCGATGATGATAAGATAGAACACATCTTTACGGTCGAGGTGCGTCTAGGTCAGTGGACAACGGGCTCAACTTAGAAAGCCCTTATTCCGTGAGCGCGTCTTTAGAAACGGGCGCAGTTGTTCATAAATGAGGTTGTGTGTAAAATTCAACACATCCTCGGTATTGCGGTACTGTGTGAAATCTAATTGACGCAAAGGGAATACACATGGAGCGAGTTCCTAGCTAAGTAGGGAATGTTCCCAAAGTTTCGCGGATGCGACCATCTTCTGGATCAACTGTGAGTATCGGCACAGGGCTACAAGCTACGGTGGCCGTGGACGGACAAATCGGACAAAACCCAACATATGCAAAAATTGTCATACAGCCCCCCTCGAAAGCCTTGCTCGGCGTCTGCCGACCCTGACTATTGCTCCCCGCCCGCCTACTTGTCCGTTGCTCAAGTCGGGTCTAGTTTGTGTTTAGGTGACTTTTACTTTTGCTAACAATTTCCTTGCCGCGACTTGCCAACTACGCCAAAACGTACTTTTATGTTTGATGGAAACACGTTTTCTGTACATGCACACCGAGTCTTTTGTAATTGATGGTCTTGAAATGAATGAACGGTTTCATTTCGATCGTTTTCATTTCGATTAGTTAATGAAGATGTTGACTCAGATTTAGACCCCTAAAGCTGGATTTGGATAGTTTTCAGTTTTGAATCGCATCCATTCCGATTATCAACTTCTCCAGGATGATCTCCAACATTACAAGATTGATCACATTCAAAAAAACTCATCACTTTAACCACATTCAAAGAAATTATAGTAAACCAACAACTGATGAACCAACAACAGATCAAGCAATCAATCAAAAACACAAACAAGCTAATATTGTTGGTATTCTTCCTCCAAACTCATTAGGATATTGATTTCAATTTCCAAAGTTTTGATTTCTTTTCATAGAAACTTGAACCTTGTAAGCTACAACCCAAAAAGACAATGAAAGAAAAAGACTTTTAATTTGTAAATACAAAATATCTATCTTGTTTTGGTGTTTATCGAGATCGAACACAATACAGTTGACTCCCTCAAAATCCATACCTTTTTATGGACCCCAATTGCTATGGCTTTTGTGGGTTTATGGCTTTCAAGGGAGTTATTTTAGGGCAATCTACCAATTTTATGGACTGAAATTTCCATGGATTAACTGGGAGTATGGGGTAAGAGGGGTATGGGTTTCGAGGGAGTCGACTGTATCCTAACTGGATGTAATGATTGTTCAACCCCGCTTTCCTCAATTCCACTGACAATTGAAACAAAAGGGACTGGGCGAAGCGCTGCAAAAATCCAATTCAACCGTAGTTGAAATACTATCGCAAGCAATCCAGCCCCTGTTGAATCAATATCAAAATTCCCTATTTTTATTAGTCAACTTCATGAGACTAAAAAAAATAGGGTGGCGCATAGCCGGTTGCCATCATCTGATGGGCTCTCCAATCCAAAACTTCCTACTCCTCAGCCAAAAGCCTTAGGCTGACCGCATCAGGATTGCCTGATATACCTTTCACAGATAAGGCTGTGGCCCTGAGCTCTCCGGTGGTGGTGCCCACGGGGGAGCCCGAAAAGGAAGTTTGTACCTTTGGGTTGGGGTCCTCATGAAGAACCCCTTGCGAGATAGACGTTGGAACATCCTATAGAAGTTGAGCAAGCAATCGGGTCTGTGGGAATATGGCCTTGGGAATGAACCCGGACTCAGCTTTGTCATCCCAATGAGATTTTGAACGGGGCACTTGGACATGCGAAAGGTCAGTGATATGTTCCTCCTGTTTAAATCTCTTCGGACAACTTCCTTGCTATACTTGCGCTAATTCAGGTGGCAAAATCCTGTGCTCGTCCGAACTTCGCCCAGTCCCTAAAGAGTGCCATGGTAGACTCAGAAGACAGAAATCCGCAGGTCAGCAAGTCTTCCTCAAAGGATCGGGTGGACCACTGGATTAGACCACTGTATTTGACCCGAGTGATCATACTTCAAAGTTCATCATATTCTTACGCCGCGAGTTGCCAAATGGGTCACAATGTACAAAAGGTATACTTCCAATGATGTACCGACGTGTAGCACAGCGGGACGGGCCTAGTAAGCTCGGCTCGGGGGGCGGAGGAGCGCTTTTGAGATGGACTGTATGGCAATTTTTGCATATTTTGGGTTTTGTCCGATTTGTCCGTCCACGGCCACCGTAACAAGCCGATTCACCCACACACCCAAAACGCCCTCAATTGGTCATCGTAATGCCATGAAGGATGTAATTAGTGAGTCTGGACAGGTCTGGACCTCTTGTTCTCATCTATATTCTGAATGCAGCAAGCCAGACTGAGGGCCTGTGATTTTTGATCGAGGAGCTAGCGTCGTAAATGTTGGTATGTCTTTCGGTGACCTGCTCCTTTTTAACACATGCAAGTTACAACAAGTCATTGCGTCTCCTCAATCAGTGTCAAGCAGAGCTGTACTTTACGCATATCACTTCGTTTGCGCATATGCGATTTTCTTCCAACTCTCAGCCAGTCAGTCGGATCTGATCAGCACGTCTATACCATGGCCTCTTCAGCGTTGGCTACAATCAACTTCGTCAACCACATCCCCCATAATGTTAATCCATACGTCAAGGTAGCACATCATATGCAAGCTTTGATGAATGTACGGGCCTGGCTCTTTTTGAATATCGATAAAAAACTCAGCTAATGCCCACTTGTGTTTCAGCTCCCTCACTTGCCACCTTGGCTCACCTCGATACAGTATTGTACGATTTTCTTATACATCATGTGAGTTTTTTGAATCTTTCATGGCTTTGATGGACACAAGTGAATGAAAGTTATCTAAAAGACGCTATGTTTCACGGCGTGACTTCAGGGTCTTTATGCAAGCTGTGAAGCTCTTGAACACTCACGTCCAAGCCAAGCATCTCACGTTGGTTTCATTTTGTCGACGTACGTTTTTGAGCCCGTTAATCAATGCGTACTCAGTCCATAAATCGACTTTGAATTTCATTCATCTTCGGGAACAAAGTCGGCTTGGTCCAGGTAGAGTTCCCCGTCGTGATGGCCATTGTGCATATCCTTTACGCTCCATGTGAGTCTCAATTTTTCATTCTCTTTAGTCTTCATGAAGCTCTGTGAGGAAGTGGTAGGTAGCACAAGTCGCGTAATTTTGACCTCAGTCCGTCAAATTTTCAGTGGTTATATTTGACATAATTTTTCTGGAATTGGTCAACGCCAGGTATATTAATGACATGTCTGTAGAAATGATTGTTTTCGGCTGCAAGTTTCTTCTACTTGAGTTTAGCTCATGGTACGTCCCGCATGAGTGGAAGAACGAAGATTGCTGAAAGGAAAAGAGAGTACATACTAATCACATCTTCATTGGCAACGTTTTTACTCTAGGTGTACGTTTGACATGTCTGAGGTTTGATTAATCCCGGGAACTTCTGCTGACATATGTAGTTCCCGTTAGGTTTTGTCTGGGTCTGCGCGTGCCAAGTCGCATCACACTTCTACGCATCACCACCCCATAACCCCTCCGCCTCGTTGCACCAGAAGCACAACCGAACTTTAAATCCGATAGTGCGATGGTGGGCAAATGTCTCGTTTTTGGCGGTCATCCTGATTTCATCATGTGAGTCAATTATTAGCTTCGTTGTTAGATCTGGCGACTTGAACTTTGTTCAAGCGATGTTTCTCATTTTGTTTTTCAAGTTTTTGTTGTGTACTTCTACGCAATAGCTGATATCGAGTATAACTCAGCCAAAAGAATTTTGCACGCAATTGTCGGAGAACTGAACTCCAAAGCTCGTCACTTCAACCCTCAAACGTACAGTACCCTCGATATTCTGCCACTTTTGACCCCGGCCTTGGCAGTCGTCCCTCATGCGGTGAGTCAATGATCACTCACTTTGTGATTGTTTACACAGCTGACATTGCTACATCATCATGCGTTGAATCGTATATCAAGCATCTGAGTGCTCACTTTACCCGAGTCGGCATCATCTGCCATCTGGCTGTCTTGATTCTTCTCACTATCGTACGTCTATGGAGCTTCAATTCGAAAATCTGAACGTAGCTTGACTAACGGTGAATTCACCTTCAAGACTTACCTTCCTACCCTTTGGGTATCTTTCTATCGGATATACGCGGAATCTGATCTTGAGCGGAGATTGTGCGCTCCTTTGGAGGAGATCGAGGGGGAATCTCGCGATAGATTATCAAGGACCGTCTCTAAGACCCGGTCACAGAGGAGGACTGTTGTCTGGCAGGCAATTGCGTGGTTCAGTGGAACTTTAAGCGCGACTTTGATCCTTGTTACTCAAGTAAGTGGAGGACTTCCAGGCTTCATAAATCTTCATCTCGCGCTGCGAATTCTACATAGCCCCAATGAGCTGATGCACGTCCGTACGTGTAGCTTTCATTCATGAGGGGTGACAATTTCTTGCAAGACGAGAAGTGGATCATTCTGACTTATGTTGTACGTGAAAGCATCTCGATATTGCCTATTTGTCTTGATCTTGATCTTGTGAGCTGAGTCGGTTACTACAGGGATTACATCTGCCGTTTGGGTTTTTGTGTAATATGTAAGTAACTTTCAATCGCATCTTGTCTTGATTAATACAGTCAGTTGCTCATTGACATGAGCTTCTGGTCGCAGAATATTATTTAATCTCAATGGATACGCGCTTCAAAAATATCCGCAAGACAAATTTAACTCTGTTCGCGAACAATCAGTTCGGTGGGAAGAAGACGAACAACTCGCGACCAATGCTCCCAGCAAAGGATCATCCCCCCCAACTTTGAAGATACAAGAAATTTATGTGTCACAAGAGAATCTTCCACGACCCGTTGGATCTCTTTTCGTTGCAATGCCCACGTAAGTTGTGTGATGGTTCTTTCTATTCGGGTCACAGTGGACTAACAATTAACCATAGGTCTACTTACAAAAGTGACCCCAGGCTGGATCGGTCATCCCGAGATTTCTTTGTTATCAGCCCTGACGGAACCCTTCATCATGGCAAACAATCCCCGCATCTGGATATTTGAAGTAAAATGGTCTTCCTCCTCTACCCAGCTTGAGAATACTTTATCAATAACTCAGGTAGGATGTACCATATTCTCTTTTGTCACTGAGGCACTTGACGTGCTTTCAAATTTAGCCCACGCGTACCATGGACTTTCATCATGTGAACAGCTCAGCTCTTAGCACATGTCTCAATCAACTGATAGATGAAAGACGTCACCAAATCAGTTTATCTCTCGTTTTATCAGATCAACCTATTTTCAATCTTTGTTTCCAGATTTTAATATTTTATCATGATTTATGTACTAGCAAAGAGTTGTAAGTATCACTTGACATAACCTACATACCAGTCTGGTATCAGGAGATATCCTGGATAAGTAGTAGGTTTCAGATCAGGACTGCTGCAGCGGACAATACATTTCAAAGTTTCAATTATCTCAAATAATTTCATATAAATCCAATTGGGATACTTTCATTTATTTTTCTTTGAAGAGATTTCTGAATAAAAACTTTCTGTGTGTACTCTGATTCAGGGGTTCTGAGCAGATCATTATATCTCTTCAAAAAGTAGAGAAAGTTCCTCGCCCCAAATGTTGAGCTGGTATGTAGGGCCTATTTGAAAATCATTTGTGTAAGGTGTCCTGGATGATGTGGTCCCCCTCTATTGCCTACACCACCAAGACACTCCAATGTCTACCAGATGTCCCCTTTATAACCCAGCTTGTATGAGTGTTGTAGAGGTGAATCCGTATCTTGGCTTATTGTAATTTTTCTGTACCAAACAAATGTAGGCAAATATAGTGCTTACCCCTGAAAATAAGGAAATTGAATTGGATCTCTAAAACCTATCCCCTCACTGCCAACATATTTGCCTCAGGTTGAGAAATCCAAGGCATCATCAGATAAATCCTGTCCGAGGTTTCAATCCAAGGCAATCTTATGCGTCATGAAATGGCACAGATCAAATCCTCAGACAAGAGCTGTTGGAGGGTTTAGACCCAAGAATGCCTCGGATTGTGAGATCCAAGGTGAAAATGTTGGCAGTGCCTCCGCCAAAGCTCACCTTTTTTGGATTCCAAAAGTGGTTTTGGAATGGTGAGATTGAAGACTATGTATCTATATTGTTTTGGAAGAATCAATTTTTTTTTGCTTTTCAAACTTCAATTCTTGGGGCACAACCCCATTCTACATTTCCTTCTTTTCAGGGATAAGCACTGTGGTGTTTCCACAATAGCCTTGATCTCATGGCTCGCCCAAGCATAAACACTGATGCCTGTGTGGACTTCACTGGGTAATTGGTTTTGGGACAAACTTGTCATCAATTTGTGATCCATCTTGTATGAAGGACCTATCAACTCACCCGTCTTCTTCTAATCCCTTGATTTGGGCTATCAACTTCCTGGTTGATAAATTGTTTGCATCTGTCATCAAGGTTTCCAATAACTGTGTAGAAGGAGGGATCATTGTAGTATGTTCTATCTTTCCTGATTAACAGGCTAACATTTCCTGAAGATCTGTAATTTTCAAAGTGTATGGCTGTCCAATGTAAAGAAGGATGAGTATAATTCTCTTCTGCTTCATTTCTACACTTCCTGCACAAGTGTTATTCAAATTATTCCACAACTTGCTTATATTTCTACTAAAGTCTTCAGTGACAGGACTCAACAGTATTATGTCACAGTGATCAGTCGTCAATACATCAAATTGCTTAAACTCATCAGAGTCCCCAGCTGTTGCTCGCGACTGAGCCCCAGCAAGGACTCAGGACAACAAAGGCTCTCCTGGCCTGTGAGGGTCAAGCCTTTTTGGTGGAGGCCCTCGCAGTCCTTAGAAAACATTTTTGCCCAATTGTGAAATTTCTTGGTCCAAAGAAAGTTAATGTTGAAGTTGAGGGATAAGTCCAAAGAGACCTATCAAGCAGGATCTCATGGGAGAAGACAATTGTGAGACATATGACTTCTCTTGAATTTCCATTGATACCGACTCTAGACGAGGACAGGCATCTATCAAAAAAATACCAAGGAAGTCCAGCCCCTCCCTTAGATTTTTGCTCCAAAAGTCGGTGAATTTTGAGGGATATGTGTCATTCTTGTAGCAATAACATGTGTGTAAATTAGTGTTACATACAAATACAGGGACACTAGGGTCAGAAATCTCTAACTTCTGGAGCCAAAATGGATGGGAGGGGATTGACTTCCTCAGGCTTTTTTTGATCAATATGTGCGTCTAAGAACCGCACACAAACGATCTCTTTGGCCCAAGAAATTTCACAATCAGGGGGCAAAGTTTTATAAGGACTGTGAGGCTCTCCACCAAAAAGGCTTGACCCTCACAGGCCAGGAGAGCCTTTGTTGTCCTGAGTCCTTGCTGGGGCTCAGTCGCAAGCGACAGCGTGGGACTTTGACGAGTTTACAAATTTCTGAGACTCTTTGTCTTCTTGCTTTAGAACTATACACCCATTCCCATTTTAGTTATTCTACAAATAATATGCACACCAATAGCATTGTATGACTTACATTGTTTCCAATTCTCCTGAGCTATTTTTGGGTGTCTCACAAGTCAGATTCTTGAGCTTGATTTGACGTCAGATCAGTCTTCTGAAGTAGAAGCAAAGATTTCCTGATTACATTGTTTCTGAACAAGTTGATCCAAATGAAGAGATTCTGGGACAGCTTACCTTCAATATATCTTATGTCAGAGACTTCACACTCATTCAAAAGTGTGGTTCATGAGCTTGAATGGCAGTGTGAAAACTCTTTCAAGCTAAAGAAAGACTTCATGCTGTCAGTGTCACATCCTTGGAAAGGAATGTGGATATGTCAAACAATCTGAACAAAAATCTAGAAATGAAGTCTGACAATTTTGAAAGATGATATTTCCAAGATGAGGAAATTTTTGATCAAACAAAAAAGAGAAATGAGTGAATTGAGATAACAAAAGGAGTTAATCAAGAAAAGAAAAGTCTAAGGGCTTGTTTGGTACAGCTTAAATTAAGCTACTTATGTCAAAATTTGACTTTCATAAGTAGAATTTGGAAAAGCCCGTTTGGCACGGGATTTTTAGAACTTTTCAAATCTACTTACGGTACCAATAATTAGCTTATATTGCTACTTAAAATAAAGAGCCATTGAGCTCCTTATTTTTTTAATAAGCTACTTATTTGGCCCAAAATCCCAATCTCACATCTTTTTTTCAAATCGTACAAGTCCCATCTTCAATACCCCCCCATCCCAACTTCAACTCACATCACCATTAGTTCAACCAACAATGGGCCGTTGTGGTGATCTATTTATGGGATCGATCAATAAAATTAATCATTATAACTTTATCAAATTATTTAAGAACTTCAGTGTAGTAGAAAATTTGAAATGAAGGTTTTCAGATCAATTGAAGCTCTTAGAGGCTTATGTGTAGTTATTAACTCAAGATTATGTCATCTTATTTCAAATATATTCTTAAGATCAATATAGTTTACTTACAAAGTTATCACAAAAAGACAGAAAAAGAAAACATAAGAAAAATTCGAAAATATAGGTGTAAAAGTTGGAAAATGGTTTTTAGGGTATTATTAATAAAGTTATGGGTATTATGAGGTTAGAATATGAAAGAACAACATTTTATTATACAGCAAAGATTTTAATCTTGGAGGTTGATAAGGAAAAACAGAAGTTATTAGCAGAAAGGTACTTTTTTGAGGATGGTAAACAAGGGTTATACGTGTAGTTTACATATGTAATGGTGGTAGTAGTGGAAATTACGGTTGCCAAGGGGATTCCCCGGGATTTTTAAGGCTATAGAAGATGATGACATATTTCATGAGCAAGGAAAAGGGAGTAGGAGCTGTGAAAAGTGAAGAAAATGGGTGAATTTCGTCGAAAATGGAGGTTTTCAGCTAATTACATATGCCAAATGACGTCAGATTAGGTTGATAAATAGCTCATTCAACGCAGAAGAGTTTATTACATAATGTACAACCTTTAAACCATTAGTAAAGGAGGTGTATGTAAAGAGTTATAAGGGAAATAAGAAATTGGTGTGAATCTTGAATTTACAGTCACAAGTCAACATGTAACACCAAAAACCTTAACTTCACAACTAAATATCTTACTCAGACCTCATCAGAAATATGTCATATGGGTGTCATAAATGATAAGTATCACAAGGGCTACAAGATTCACTATAGTAGTTCAAAATTGGACCCCATCTGGAAAAATTCGTAATCTCAAAAATTGGTTTGCAGCTAGTTTACAAGGATAAAATCACCTGTATTCATCTTAAGAAGTGCTGTACATTAAATCATTGTGTCATTGATCACTTTTGGCTGTGAAAATTACATCATACATTGGTAACAAGATCATTACATTGCGTCATTACATGGTTTTTAGGGTTCTTTAGGCGGATTTGGCTGTTTTTTTAGGCTGTTGACTATTGTAGTGGTTGTTACATGTGGATATAAGTACTCCTTGATGATTTTGGGATTGTTGTTCCCTTTTCTGCATCTTATACCTTTGTTGTAGTGTTTTAAATCATCATTTATTTACTATATTTGTACTAAGATCACTTAAATCCGCCCCTTCAAAGCAAGGAGAAATTTATTTACGTGTGTTAAATACTATAAGTCAATTTGGGAATAATACTTAACAAAATTATTGCTAGTAATAACATAGTGTGTGGACTTTTTGCGCTTAAAATCTGGGAATAATACTACACAACAGTATTGCTTTATTTCTTTGGTGCCTTTATCTTTTTCTCTATTATCACAAAGTGGTCAGCAAGTGCCCTTGTGCTGGTTTCTTTGAAGAAGTCAGTACAAAGGCAATTTCTACTATATTACACATAGTAGATCATCCCTTCTTAGGTGCTGTAAAGCTCTTGTTGAGCTTTAAATACTACACTGTTGTGTTGCATTGTGAGCAACGGCCGTTGCGCGCAACACAACAGATGGCTTTTTCACCCACCCAGCCGCAACACATCAAGCAAAGAGTTGACCGCTGCATTGCTCACAGTTGCGTGCCCATTGCTTGCCGTTGCGGTGCCCGTTGCTCATTGTTGCTTGCAACGCAACATGATCAAACTCATTTGCACAGGGATATGCGCAAAGAAAGTTGTAATATAAACAATGAATTGAAAGGAAAAAAAACAAAAGAGGACACCAGAAAGGATCCAGTCATGAAGTGAATGCTCACTTTTGCAATTAAAATAGAGGATGAATGATCAAAGGTCCAAGCTGTGAAATCCAAAAAGCGAAGTAGACTTGAATCAGAATCCCAATCACAACAATCATCGATCTACATAGTTGAACCTACGTATTTGATCAAGAGAACCGTCTTCCATGCTGTTCAAAGGAATCAATCAGAATCAGTCTAAAGCAGGAGGATGAGATTCTAGAGATACTCAACAGATTTGACGTCCTAGGTCCTTGAAGATGATCTTGTCTCCATCCAGAATGTTGTATTCTGATAACAGTTTTTGGTCACTATTGAGAACCTTTTTTTATCAACCCCACTTAGTCATTGACAAGTTGGATCAAGCTTAATAAGATGATTTGGTCAAACCAATATCAGTTTCATCAAATCAAAGGGATACCAAAGAACAGATCGATGAAAGAACTCTAACCTTTATATTTTTCTTGATGATAGATTTGAGGTCTTGAACAGTAAATCAATTGACGGATTGATTTTCATTCAATTTGACTTTGAATGAGTTAAAACCCTTTGAACAAGACTTGAGGGCTAATGACACCATTGAGTGAGGGAAGTTATAGAGTCTCTGATGCATTGTTGAAGTGTGCAATTGACGAGGAGAAGATAGTTAGGAGTTACGAGTGAAGTATGCAATCAAATTAGGAAAGATTATTAGGAGATATGTGTTATTGAAGGAAAAGAGGAAGAAGATGAAAAATCATCTTCAAGTTAGAAGATATTAATTATGACATCACATCAAATGTGTTGAAATCATTAACTACATATAGACTCTATCTCTGAACTCAACTTACTTCTCTTTCCCCATCTGTGGGAAGAGAAGTAAGTAAATATTTCTTTTCGATCTTAATCTTATTTTGTTTTCCTTTATAATGTTGTTTGCTTACATGTTATGGTTGTATCTGTTGGACTGAATCCAAACAAAAACAAAATCTCAGTATAAGATAAAGAAAAAAAAGACAAAAATCTTATATAAAGATTTTGTAATGATACAGTCAGATGAAAAAGAAAAATCTATCAGACTGATGTTTAGATACCAGGTTATAAAGAAAAACACAAAATGAAATTTACAACTATCACTGCCAGAATTAAAGAGGTTCCCAGATGGGAATATGGGTTGTAGGGATCAGACCGCCATTGTAATATATGTAGTCACAAAGGCTGTCTGATTCCTGCAACCCATATTCCCATCTGGGAACCTCTTTAATGCTGGCAGTGTATGACATCATAGGATCAGTGACGTAACATTCTTCATTGAGCTATATGATGTAATATGGTAAATTAAGAAATACAGAAATGAATAAAATCAAAAGACATTTGTGAGAAATACATTAATATTTAATAAGATGTTTTGAAGCACAGAATCAAATCCAACAGTATTGTTTCTATTGAAGAAAGAAGCCCTCTTCAGATCCAGAGATCAGTTATCTAACATACAATAACTTATATACTAAACAACTGTACCACCTTATAGGTACAAACTACTTTCTTTTCATCTCACTCTCATCATTACTTACTCTGTTATCTTTCTAAATCACATTACCGTTGTTATAGGTCAGAGGTTCATTAATCAGGTTGTTGTTCAAGTTTGTGCTGATAAGCTGTAGAGCTTACTACTAGGTGAATATAATCATATATTTGGGAAGAGAAAAAGAAGCCCTCTTCAGATCCAGAGATCAGTTATCTAACATCCGATAACTTATATACTAATCAATTGTACCATCCTATACGTCAGAGGTTCATTAATCAGGTTGTTGTTCGAGTTTGTGCTGATAAGCTGTAGAGCTTACTGCTAGATCCCTGTTCCAAGACTCTGAGACATTCATATGCATTCTCCCCAATCTTCATTTCATCAAATCTACACTTTCAAACTCTTCTCAACAACTCAAACAGAACACTCAACCTATCCACAACACCAGAGCTTCAGTACTCTAGTTCAACACCAGTGCCAGTGAGATCACTTGCATATTATTCCTTCAATCTTTCCTTCTTTTTCCCACTCAGGGGCTCAACATACCTTCCCTCAAACTGGCATCTACCACCATAGGCCCAAAGAGATGTTGCCAGAAGGGATGCTGAGCTGCCAGTGCTGATGATGATATACAGCAGGAACTTGAGTGGGCCGGACTGGCCCCGTTGCCCCGTTGTGTTGCCAGCAACGGCAGCGCACCACAACACAACACAACAGTAAATTTACCTGCTCCTGAGGGGCAACGCACCGAGCAACACCTGAACCGTTGTGTTGCCCGCCGTTGCTTGTGTGCACCCGTTGCGGTGTAAGTGTCATTTTACTACTCACTGGGAGGCCAGTGAGTACGTCCAGCTCAATCCAATCTCAATCCGATCTCAAATCCATGTCAGTTCAATATCAATCCAATCTCAATGTTTGGCCTAGAGTAGCAGACAAACAACCTTCCAGAATGAACTGGAATAAAGTTTGGTTGTATGTCCATACATGAAGGTGTCAGAATGTCTGGAAGGTTTGAGAGGGTATGCAGCTCATGCATATCACCCACTCAAACATAATTGGGGGTCAAACTGATATTGAACTGACATTGAATTGAGATTGGATTGAGGTGAATGGAACTCACTGGCCTGCCAGTGACTAGTAAAATTACACTGTGTTTGTTGCTTGACTTTGCTCACTCAAAGCAACACACTGGCCCAACATTGGTTCAACACAATGCTTGATTGACACCATTCTTCACCTCGAATCACCATACACCACACCTCCTCTAATGATATCACTCAATTGAGCCGTCTATCTAAATGATGAGAAAGCTAGTTATTTCTATTGTTCACTAGAAAATCAATCACACTGGTCAATAAGCAAAACAAAAGTTCAATATGCAAAAAAGTATTTCATTTTTTTGGAATTAATCAAATCTTCAGACAAGAAAATTATGAGTAAAAAAGTAAATCAATTGCTGGTTTTGGAACTAAAAACAAATCAAAAGATGTGAAAGTTGAAAAGTTGAAACGGTCAACAAGATTTTGGCTGACAAACAAATTATGGCTTTTCTGTACTCTTAAGTTGACTTTTTGATGAAAGTCAACTTGAAACCAAAATTGACTTTCCGGGGTCGGAAAGTTTGTACCTTACAAACTTTTGTAAGTCAAACCAAATGTGCCCTAAACCATCCTAACAGAATTTCATTTCAAACTCACCCTCAATGCAACATGTCAAGATATGTGGTGTCAATGTGTTACTGAATTTATTTGGGGAATTGCTAGACACCGCCCACACGGTACACCTGAGTAGGCGCTGTCAAACAGCGCCTACAGCACATAGGTGCTGATTTTTGGCACCTACATCTCAAATTGGGACAATTTTCTCAAAGTGAAAAAAGTGACATGATGTATCACATGTGATTTACTTATTCAAATGAGCAGACAACTGAGCAGACCTGTATGTACATGGTAGCCACCTGTTTACTCAGCCTGTTGCACATATGTAGTATGGGTGTTATGGCTCAGGTGTGCATTAGTAGATCATGACGCTTTTGTGACAAACTATACTCTTGATCAACTTACCATTCCCACTTCAGGATAATGTATGATGTTTACAGTGCAATCTTGTTACTTTTTACTGCCAAATTTGAAAACTGAATCACAGAACCAATCAAAACCCATACCAAAAAATCTTGCACCCAACTTTTTTAATTGCCCAGGTAGGACTGTACATTTTTTTTAGTTTTATGTACAAGTGCTTCTGGAAAAGATACAACACATTAGCTGGGGCCAGCGGAAAAATGTGTAGTATCTTTTCTGGATGCACTTTTACAACCAATTTCAGAAGGATTGACCACTTTCTTTGGAAAAAAATTGTTGTTGTTGGCACCAATGGTCAAAAAATGATCAAAAAACCGGTTTTACAGGTTTTGTCATCTCCACATGCTGTAAATTGGAAGAGAACAAAACTTGGGCAAGAAGCAAAACAGGCTTTGTATTCCATGATGTAAGTTTGATAAATACATTCTTTCTCACATCAGCTGTATTTCAATATATCAGAATCTGATACTAATCTTTGGTACATCAAAGTTTTCTATCTATCCAACAGTCTGGTGACCAGCAATTCTAGCATATGGTCTGGCTTACATGGAAGTAAAGACTACAAGGGTTCTCATACCTAACTCATGCACTTCTGGTTTGTTAGATGTATGGAAGGTAGTACTAGGTGGACACAAGGTTTGAGAAGATCTGAGTTGACCTAAAGGGCGGTCAGGTGGGCTCACTTTGACTGGGGTACAAGAGGTGTGAGATGACAATCAAAAGATTGTGTAAGAATAAGGAGAGCAATTTGTTTGGTTCCATTAAATGAGATCATATATTCCCCATTATCCATCATGATCCTCATCTTCACACTGTGAAGATCATTCAACTTCCTCAAGTTGGGAGAGGAAAATGATCAATAGTACAGTTTGTCATAAATGGACTCAATACAGCACACCCGAGCCTTAACACCCACCCTACATATGTGCAGCAAGCCAAGTAAATAGTTGTCTATCATGTACATACAGGTCTGCTCAGTTTTCTGCCCACCAGAATAAATAAATCACATGTTATATCACATGTAACTTTTTTGACTTTGCAAAAATTGTCCCAAAAATTTACTACATATAATTCTGTAGCTTCTCAGGCAATCTTGTTGAAGTTATTTCGTAGTAACAGAAAGGGTGTTGCATGCATTTGAGTTGATGAGATTACACCAAAATGTTGAGTCAGTGTATGTAGTCAATCTGTTGAATGTTTTTGTCAATCTGAAAAAAGTTACAGCATGTATTACATATGAATAACTTATCCTGATGAGCAGATAACTGAGCAAACATGTATGTACATGATAACCACCTATTCACTGAGCCTGCTACACATATGTAGTGTGGGTGTTATGGCTCAGGTTTGGAGTGATAGATCATTTTATGACAAATCATACTCCCAATCATTTTTTCCTGCCCACTTGGGGAAGTTGAATAATGTTTGCAGTATCATCACTTGATCACCCTAACTTAACACAGGTCCCAATTCTGGCAGGGGCTTTCTTACCTTTGCAAGCTTGGTGCCCTGGATAGGGACTTGCAAATTATTGGCTGTTTTTGGTGTACCAGCAGGGCCTTTTGGGTCCCTGCTCTTCTACAATCTTGCATCTTCTGTAGTTTGGGCAATACACAATTTCTGGAGAGGACAAAATCTGAAGGACATTAAGATGAACAACTTTGGTTTTTGAACAAAGTTCATTGATTGACTATTGAGCCTCCTGGAAGAGAAAGAAGAATGTGTTATTTAGATTGTTTGTAAATTTTGTTTTAAAGGTACAGTCACGAAATTTCAAATTTCAAAATCTTTCTTTCATTTTTGAGAGAGCTCAGAGTGAGATACAAGAAATATGAATAGACAGATCTGAAGGCAGTGGTCACAAGTATCTCCAGTTCAAATGAGCATGGGGGTCGATTGAGAGGAAGTGGGTGTTTTTTTGTTTTGAAAAAACCTCTCCGCCAAACTTTCATTTTGAAGGCCCTGCCAACACACTGGGGAAGGCCGATAATTCCTAAGTCCCTCTCCCAGACACCCGAGCTCGCGACAAAAAAGTGTCTGGGCCACAGAGGGACTTAGTTAAGTTAGTTGATCACCCCATTCAAGAGTAGTAGGAGTTTGTGATTGTTCTTGCATGATGTGGACAAGCAAAATTGTTCTGTTTTATGCTTTCTATGAATGTTTTGCAGGATATGAATTTCGATTTGGACAAGATACACAACTTTGAGATTGGTGGTGTCACAAACTGATTGATCTGGGTTTGAATAGATGCTTTGAATATTGATCAGTTGAGCAAGTTCTTATGATGGGGTTGTCAGTTTCAAATCAATCTGCCTGAGAAGATCAAGAAGGTAAATCAAACTGATCTAACACTTTGATCAACATCAGTTCATTCTCAATAAAGTCAAAATGGAATGATGAAAAATTTGTGCCAAAAGTTGAATTTGTGCATTGTACTAGGACCCTTCAAATTGATAATTAAAGTGTTGGAATGGTCAACAGGTTTCTTGAACACAAATTCAGTCAACACAATGCATCAAGAATACCTTGGGTAAAATGACTAAAATGGTAAAAAGATGGCTTCGGTTCTTGTTTACTGAAAAAAATGGAAAACTGATGTCAATTTTGAAATCTTTAACAAAATTATTTGCATCTGGAACACTGAAAAGAAATTGAGATGCAAGTTGCCACAAAAAGAAATAATGACTAAAGAAATTGTCTGTATTTACAAATCATCAAAAGAGATATCTGATTAACAAATGAATTTTCTAGATGAAAAACAATGAACAAATCAGAAGAATTGAAAGATCGAAGATTGGTTTAATGATTTTTGATGAATTAAATTTCATCACGTAACACATCACGAGACTTGAATTTGTTTTCGATTTGAGATTTTTCATACTTCATCTTAGCTTTAAAATAATCCTAAAAAAGCAACCAACCGAAAGTGAGATTGATGAGTTTGAATCTTCCTATCATCGAAACCTGATGAGAAGGGGTTGAAACTTACTTGATGTAATCCACATTCAGTTTTCCTAGAACCAGACCATCTACCAGACCTTTCAACAATTTCCTTAGATTCATCATCTTTGGTAGGTAAAACTGTCGAATGGAAATCACCAATCGATTTGAATCCTAAATCGATTAATCGATTGTATGGTACATTTTCATCTTTGATATATTGTAATGTTTGATTCCAATCCCATCTAGCTAATGGATTTAATTTGATCAGACCAGTTTCATCGATTTCTAAGATCGGAATCCTTTCTCTTTCGAACCCTTGTGATCTCCTACGTCCAGTGATGATTGATTTGACACCTAATTCTTCATACGCTCTTCTTGCTGGTTCAATCTACATAAATGAGTATCAGATATTTACAAAAACAAGTCAGTTTTGTACATGTTGGTTTTATAACAAGATTCGAGAAACTTACTTTAGTTAAGAAATCGTACGTAGCTTCATCAGTTTCCCAAAGCTTACTTCCCAATAAATTTTCAAAATCTTTTCGATGATTCGATCCATTAGGATAAAACCGATATAATTGAAAATGATATTTTTCTGACAAATCAGAAAGAGTTTGATAGGTTTGATTAAAATGATAAAGTGTATCAATAAAGATTAAAGGAACTAAAGTCGAATGTGAAAGTTTAGAAATCATATCTATGATCGCACAACCTGTTAAACCAAATGAAGTGATTTGATATAGGTTTGGTAAATGATCTATTGACCATTTTAGGATTTCGATAGGTGAGAGACTTTCTAGATGAGCATTGATCGATTTTAATTCGTTCTTGTTCATGAATTCTATGGGGGTTGAGTGGGCTGATTGGTCTAAGATTGGTTTTGAACTCAATGATTTAACGTGTCTTTCTGAATCAAACATTTCGAAAGAAAAAGAAAATGGAAACGAGTTGGAAATCTAATGAAAAAGGTTTTTAGTCCAATGTTTTGTTTCGAAATCTTTTGAAGCGTGTATCTGCTTTATGAAAAGTTCTAATAAACAAGATGGATGGTGAAATGGCATTAGGATCGATGATCGATTAGAGATATTTATACGAAACAAGAAAATGTTTGATCCTTCGACCTTACACCCATTCCAAGAAATCACGCCATTCTTTCATCAAATTTAGTCATCTCTATCTTTGACTGTTTCAACCCCAATCACTTCATTTCAATAGATTTAGTCATCATCATCCGCAAGGTAAACAGTCTTCATACACACATCATAGTGTTGGAAAACCCCTAGCTGGTTGTTCTTGCGAACAAAAGATCTTTTAAACACCCTCGGCACCGACTCTCGGAAGATTATTTAAACGAACCTTGTGAGTCTTCGAGAAGATTCCAATCCTCGCTGGAGCGGCAGGTACGTGCCACTGCAGCGAGAGGACTTAGGCCCCGTTTGGTATGGCTTACAAAAATGCGCCAAAATGCATTATTTTTTAAAAATAATCTATTTTTCGCATTTTCAAAAAAACCCGTTTGGTATCACTTTTGCCCCTTTTTTACAAATGTATTTCACAGCCGATAATCTATTATTTCGATCAAAAATGTGGCATTTTGAAAGCTGCCCTGGAGCAGCTTTCAAAATTCAATAATCCATTATCAAACCCAGGACAAGCCTTCGAACTCGACCCTCGGCAGGATCAAGGCAACTTTTCTCTTGAAATTTCTGTTTCTTTTGCCGACAGCCCACTTCCACACCAAAGTCCAAAGTCATCTCTTAGCATCAACACTAGCCCTGTATTACCAAACAATACCCTGAACATTCCGTCAAGAGCTCTTCCTCTGAAGGTAGCCATTAAGCGACCACAGGTGTAGTTTGCGATTCAAACTTGGGGTTAAGTTGCTGAACTAATCAACTGCTCATCGTACACAACGAGGCCATGCGTCATCTCACTCCTTTTTACTCGATTCAAGCGTCTTATTTTATCTTTGAGTCTATGTTGTCCTCTTTTAGTTTTTTTCATCAGCATTTAAGCCTTTATTCAATGTCCAAGGGTTTCTAGACATGTTACTTTCATGCTTCATGAAGTGTTTCATACCCCCTAGTCTTTTGTATTGTATTGGAATTCTATTTTCTTGTATTTGCTGGCCCACTGTGTTTTCATTGTGCTCCAGATGTCTTCATATATCTGGTCTACTGTGCTTTAATACATTTGAGGCAATCAATCCTTTTTTCCTCCTTCCTTTGAAGTGTTTGGAGGACCAGCTCTCATTCCAGTTGAGTATGTATCTGGTCATCAAACTCGATGTTTGATGTGCTCTCTAAGGGTTGTCCACCAAGTCTTCAATAGACGACGAGTACTTGGTTGATGAATTGGTTCATCGCGAGTCGTTGGAATCGGACAGATCGGACATTGTGTTGTCTTTCGAATTTTGAAAGATGGCGAATGGTACGTACCAAACGCCATCCATCAATTTCGACTTTGAAAAGCCGATTCTCGCAGTTTACCAATTTTGGAACGTGAATTCCCAAAATAATACGTTTTACAATTGCATAATGTATTCATTGATAATGCATTTATAAAATCTATAAGCCATACCAAACAGGGCCTTAGTTAAGTTTGAGTGTTCTCTCCTTTTGGTATCAAAAACTCGATATGGCTTTGTGAGAGTCATTTGGAACCTGTTTGAAGTTTCAAAATCAAAAAGGCAATGAAGGAATTGCTAGGAGCCGAATCGCGCCTTAATCTCCTCATGTTCTGCTCAGCACAGATCGCCTTGCAGACTAGAGTAGCCCCTTGAAGACGTCATTTATGGTCGAGCCCTCCATCTAAGTATACACCTCACCGTTATAAATCACTTACCAAATCATTTGGGTTAACTGATGTGTTTGTAAAATCCAAAGCCTCTTGTTGCTAATTATAACTCAAAGTTCTTCATACTTTCAGAGATCACATGATAAAAATAAAAGATGACTAATCATCAGCTTGATCTGTGTAAGCAATGCAACAACTTGATGTCATGGATCAGTTGGCTATACCGTTGAGTGAGTGACTGACGAATGAAGAACTTTGAGGCAAACTGTATTTTGATGAATGATGAATTCAAGAGGAATCTGAGATTGTCTACACCACGGGGGGATCCTGGGTCAGAAGTTGGTCCCAACCGGTCTTAAATACGTCAGGTCAGATTCCGACCCGAAACTCGCCCCTGGCTAGACTGCAGGCCACCCAGGGCTGGCCTTCGCGGGCCGCCCCTCTTTCAATCCAGAGCGGCCAGCAGCGTGACTTGTAGACGCCCTCTGCGGGCCTATAGACCGCCTGCTTGGTCCCTGTTTGGTCAAGCGTGAAATTGGGCGGCACCTTCCCAAAAGTCACGGCTGAGCGAAGTAAGCGCAAGGATGAGGCAGACTTCGCCTGCTGAGCTCAGCCCTTCGATCAGTCTGCGTGGATGACAGGACCGATGCAAGCAAACATCACAACCATGCCTCTCTCAACCACCCAAATCTCAGCACGTGTTGAGATCCTCCCCTCCCATTTTGTTTGGGTCTATGGAGGTTAATTGTATCAACTTCCCAACCCTCAAGGCTCAAACTGTGTTTTAGATGTCTTCTGAGATGTTTCTTGTGTACCATTGCATTGCGTTTGTTTATCCTGCTTTATCGTTTCGACTCCCAACCCTCAAGGCTCAGCCCAGGTTGCACATATCGTGTTGGGTTTCTTGTCTCCCATCAGAGGCTGCATGGTGGCCTTCATCCCTGCGTTAAAACTTTTCTCGTGTCGCGTTGTCACCCCTGGGTCTCTTTTGCTTCTCGCATGAGCGCTCGAGTTAAACCTGCGGACCTTCTGTCTCTCGTTTGAAACTTCATCCTCACCTGAGTTAAAATTGCGGTCCTCCTGTTTCTTGTCTCAAAGTTCATCCTCAACTTCGAATCATCAGATTATCTTTCCATTCTCAATTTCACATCAGTTTTCAACATCTCCACTTCATGTCATCGCAACAAACACACGCGGGGGAGCTAATGGTTTATCCACTCCGTCGATGGGTCAGCTCTTCCTTTTCACGTCTCATTGAGGAAAAGATGATTCATCTATTCTATCCCATAGGCCGAATCGACAGGATGTCGAGCACACTCTTGGCCCATCGCGAGGCCTCTTTGTCGCAACGCGCCGTCCAAGGGGCCACAAGTCGCCCAAACCTTGGTGAATCATCAGGCAAGTTGTCATCTCTGTCTCTTACACATCCAGGCCGCTTTGTTGATATTGGTCTGACAGGTCACCATGAAGGAAGTAGCCCTCATGCCGGTTCCATGATATGTAATAACGTCCTAGGGGTAAGCCAGCCTATTCTCTTCATCTGTCCTTGGCCGTTTTGGTCTCGTATCCTGGTGGATTGCGAATAATTGTGCGGAAGAGGAGGATAACCGTGATATTGAGACGCTATGGATTAAAACCAAAGATTTACATCGGTGACAGGTCGCATATTTGGTGAGTCTCAGTTTGTTTGTCTGTTCTCTTTGTTGCTTTATCTCATCCAGCTAATCACCGTTTCAAATTGCAGCTTTTATAGACTGGTATACCATGAGGATCGGAAGAACTTTCGTGGCAAAGGCCTCTTCACCGCATTCAAACCTCGGGTGACTTTTGATCTGCCTTGCAAGGAGGCCATACAAGATGAGATGGCCAGGATTGAAGCTGGGGGAATTGAAGGAATTGAAGAAGAGTTCGAATGAAATTGTTGCGACTAAACTTTTTCTTTTCTTTTTCATCTCATTCCTGTTCGGTCTGGTCATGAAAGTTGCTACTTTGTCATATTAACAGGATCCAACACACCAATCGAAGAAAATCTGATGTTCATTTAAAGTGTTTTGACGTATTTCTTCCAATCAACCTTGTTATTTGTGACCTCATCAATACAAGCTTTTCTTCCGATAGCTGCACCCTTGACATGCCACCGCCTAGTAATGCATTGTGCATTACGTTATTACCCATTTTTGAATCAGAGCGGTCCCTGCCCCGCCCAATTCCAATCCAAACGGCCCAACACGTTTATTGCCCCGACTGAATTGATGGCCTGCAGGCCACCTGCAGGCCGCGCACGCCTGCACTTTTGGCGAGCTGTAAGGCGCCTCCCCGCTGATCTTTCAAGCACCTTACAGTTCGCCAATTGGTCGTCGCCAAACTGACTACCTGCTGGTGGTCAGTCACTCCGCACAGAGCGACCGCCTGGTGGTGGCCAGCGAGGATGACCTTTTGGCGGTCAGGACGCCCCCGTGGTGTATGGAATGAATTCAGAATCCACCGCAGGACTACCTGTCCAGCTATCTAGAGCAGTCTATACAATATACCTGTACAACTGCTCTAGACAGTGGAATGCCCTATCGCTCGTTATCGCTCGTTATCGCCACTATCGCTGCTGGATTGCCCTCATAATCGAAAAACAACCAAGTCCCCTATGTATATACCCCCGGTACAGGCCACACCGGTCCCGAGAGGGTGGCTGACTTACGAGTCACAACTTCATCGTTGGGACCTTCACGATTTGCACCACATCAACTTCGATCACCTCTTCGCCATCACCGAGCTGTTCGCACCACATCAACTTTGGCGACCGCTTCTTATCACTCTTGTCATCAGTATTGTGATAGATCTACTACCAACTCGATTCCGCCATTCCCAACGCGTCTCAGTTCAATATCAAGAGAATGGGAAAAGGTTCACAAACCAATCCAGAGGTGTACCTATTCCATTCGCAATCTTCACACTCGCGATCTTCACAATACTCGAATTCACATCACCTTCCAAAGTGGCTAAATCTGATTGATCAAAACTCGAACTTACTAGTTTTCAATGGAGCGAAGAATCAATGCTCAAGGTGACATCTAGGTGAAGCTCAAGTGGTCACTAGTAACTTTGAATGTTACTTGTTTGATGAGTATGTACATGCTTTGCATTTGTGGACATTGATACATATCCCTGATCAAATAATGGATATCTCAATTTTTGTGAGTTAGGTAACCCAATCAATAAACGAAATCATAAACAAGATAATCTTAACTTGAATCTCAAAGCTTAACTTCAACTAATAGAAAAAGTACTATTCCTGTAGTGGTTACTTTGTGCGAAATAATCCTGAACAATCATCGATATTTATCTTCATGAACACATCCACCCCATGGCTTCTCAATATCTGGCGAAAAAGCAGATGCCAATATTTGGCAAGAAAGCAAATGCTTTGTTTGTTTTATTCAAGTCATCAATGCATTTTAGTACTGATTATGAGGGAATTCAGATGTAGAATCAATCTAGTTTTTTTCCCTTGTCTTGTGTCTCATCTCCTTTATTCACATGCTCAATAAGCCTGTCTACCTCTTTAAATAATATTTTTCTTCCTTGCTTGTATCTTGCTTTGGTTTTAGTGTGTCGTATTAAGTTGAGGATCAAATGACAAAAAATATGCTTTTTTAGAAAAAATGTGCTATCTCTTTCATTTTTCAAGGACCAGATGAGATGAGACTTCAGTTTGATGCACAACTGCATTTCAAGGGCTCTGTTATAACAAGAGCAAAAACAAAACAGTTATTAGCCATCTGTTGTTACAAGTTACTGCGCTGGATATGCCAGACAAATGTGGCTATGTAGATAATTGTACATGTGATGGGTGTAATTTGATGGTAAATTATTGAAGACCTAGTATGAGCCTAAAAAATGAGAGCTTTTTTAAGGCATTTGGATCACAATTGAAAAATTTATTAACAATTGTGTCCTTGAAGCTCATTATGTGAGATAGTACGGGACAAAGAAGATATATGTAGCTATGGGGGTTGCTACACATGTGGTGCATGTTACGTGAAAGTGCAGTCATATTTTTAAAACATTTGCAAATACAATGAGCCTGTTTTCGCGGCATTTGGTTTACAACTGACAAAGTTATCAACAATTGTATCCTTGCGACTCTGCATGTGAAATAGTACTGACCGGGGAAGATAACACAGCTATGTATAGTGTTATGAATGTGATAGGTCTTATATGATTGCAGATTCATGAAGCCCCAACATGAGTGGAAAAGATGTGCCATTTTTGAAGGCATTTGGATTACAATTGAAAAAGTTATTGACAATTGTGTCCTTGCAACTCATGATGCAAAATAGTACTGGACGGGGGATATAAATGCGGCTAAGAAAATTACAACATATATGGTGAGTGTGATATGGTAGTGCAGTCATATATTGCTAACATGTGCGGAAAAAATGAGACATTTTTCAAGGATTTTCGATTACAATTGAAAAAGTTATCAACAATTGTGTCCTTGCAAGTCATAACGGGGAAATAATGCTGACTAGTCAAGATAAATGAGGCTATGGAAATTGCTACATATGTGGTGAGTGTGATATGATAGTAAATTTTTGAAGCCCTATCATGGGCGGAACAAATGACCCACTTTCCACGCATTTCTCCCAGAAACTGAGCAAGTTATGGAAAATCTCATAATTTTTACTCACAACAAGGAGTTGTGTGGTGCTTGCACATGACACTTCGTGTCACACTTCTGCGACAAAATGATGAGATTTTCCATAAGTCTCTCAGTTTCTGGAAAAAATGCTGGGGAAGTGGGTCATTTTTTGCGCGCAAGCTAGGGCTTCATGAATTTACTAAGATATCACACTCACCACACATGTAGTAATTTCCATAGTCACATTTATCTTTACTATTTAGCATTATTTCCCCGTTGTGACTTGCAAGGACAAAATTGTTGATAACTTTTTCAATTGTAATCAAAAATCTTTGAGAGATGGCTCATTTTTTCCGCACATTTTAGCACTATAATGGTTCACTAACACATTACACTCATCATATATGGAGTCATTCACAGAGCCACATTTTTATCCCCTGTCCAGTACTATTTTGCGTCATGAGTTGCAAGGACACATTTGCTAATAAATTTTTCAATTGTAATCCAAATGCCTTAAAAAATAGCACATTTTCTCCGCTCTTATTAGGGCTTCATTGATCTACAATTGAATCACACCCACCGCATAGGTAGCAATGCCCATAGCCACATTTATCTTCTCTGTCCAATACAATGACTTACAAGGACATGATGGCCGATAACTTTTTTGATTTTGGTCCAAATGGCTCAAGTGTAAGCTCAAATGGTCCGTTAATATTAGAGATTTCTTATTTTACCATAAAAATGGACCCCCACCATGTGTGGTAATTTATATAACCACATATGTCTTTACCACTCACACACAGTACTCTTGCCACTACGGTTTGTTTGCATATCTGGTTACTCGTGTGTCAAATCAATCTGGTGTCTTAATTTGACCAGCTCAACATTTTTCAATCATTGATGTTGTTGAGAGAGAACCTGTGATAGACCTTGTGGTTGCAGGTTATACCAGAGCTCTTTAGATGCAATTATGCATCAAATTTCAGTCTCACCTCACCTCATCTGTTCCTTAAAAAAAAAAGGCGACTGTTTGAAAAATCCTTATCTTCTGTCATTTGATAATCAACTTAATACAAGTCAATTGAATACACTCAAGACAAAAAAATCAATCTTCCAAGACATATCAGTCGGTCAAGATGCTTACAGGCTTATTGGGAAATAAAGATAAAGGGACACGGGGCAAGAAAAAAAACTTAAATTCAACTTGAGATCAATCCTACATCTGAATTCTTTCATAATTAGCACGAGAACACATTGATAACTTGAATGAAATAAACAGAGCATCTGCTTTCTTGCTCCACAATCAGAAGTACTACAACCAAGACAAATGCTGAAAAAACATGGGGTGGATGTGTTTGAGATAACTATTGTCGTCATTCAGGACGATTTCATATGAAGTAACCACTACGTGAATATTATCTTTTGTATTAATTGAAGTCCCAGCTGTAAGATTTAAGATCATTTTGTTTTTGTTGATCGGTTCACTCAACGAGCAAACATTGAGACATCCAGTTTTTGATCAGCTCTGTATCAGTGTCCACAAATGCAAAGCAAAGGCTTACTCATCAAATGGTTTACACTCTCCAAGGGCACTAGTGAGCGCTTGAGATTCACCATGATCCTTCATCACCTTGCGCATCGATTTTTTGCTCCATTGAAAACCGCTGAGCTCAAGGTTTTCAAACGTCTCCACAATTTGCTCAGAATTAGATTTTGAGGAGTTGCCAGGTTGGGTCTTGACTGTGATCAGATGTAGCCACTATGAGAGGTGATTTGGATGTGATGACTGTGATGATTGCGAATTGAATGGACACGCCTCTTCATTAGTTTGCAAACCCTTTCTTGGACTCGACCTGAATAATCATGATATCAGTGATACTGGGAAGGCGGCTGAAGTTGATGCGGTGTGACGGTCGACCGAGTCGGTGACGGCGATGTTGTGGTCGAGGATGATGCGGTGTCATTTAGCGCTGGACTGCAAGTAAGAAGCTGTGAGTCACCAGTGGAGCTCGGTGAATCACTCGGACCTCCCAGACCGTATGGCCTGTACCGGGGGTGTATACATAGGGGACTTGGTTGTTTTTTTGATTTTGAGGACAATCCAGCAGCAATAGTGGCGATAACAAGCGATAACGAGCGATAGAGCATTCCACTGTCTAGAGCAGTTGTACAGGTATATTGTATAGACTGCTCTAGATAGCTGGACAGGTAGTCCTGCGGTGTCAGAATCAGTCAAGATTCTTTGGTGATAGTAGTAGTACAGGTTGTGTTGGAACGGCCCAGATTTGGTTGGAATGAAAGTAAACCAGGGATTACTCATGTCTTCATGAGCTGAGAGTGAACCAAATACATGTTTTAGCTATGGTGTGTGAGGTCAAAAAAACAATCACAACTACATCACAATCAGATTTATCTCAGTCTGAATCAGCTATTGTTGTCAAATCTTATGATGAAGATTTCTCACTGAGTCTAAGTGTTTTACAATGCAGGAAATCTGGACCAAACACAACCAAGACATGTGTAAAGGGTAAGGACAATAAACCCTTTGTTCTAGGTGGGCTCGTATTTATGCAAAGCTATGAATTATGTGATATTTGGCTACAAAGTTGGTAAGCACACACTATGCTTGTGGCTGTTTAATGTCTCCTTGAGGTGCTGTAGCTGCCTTTTGGGTTGTGCCTGTGATACCACATCAAGAAACTGTTCACTTACACACAGCTGAGTGCAGCATGTCTTGTACAGCACAATCCATTGGCCAATTTTCTTCAGCTGGGATCTTTATTCCAATAAAGTACATATGTGATATATATGGCCTATTGTTATCATATCAGACCACTTTTGGAGATCAAAAAGACAGCTATGGAAAATGAAGCAGGAAAGGTAGATATCACGCTGTGAACATCATTCAACTTCCCCAAGTGGGAAGTGGCAAATGATTAAGAGTATAATTTGTTGTAAAATGATCTACCATTGCACACCTGCGCCATGAAACCCACACTACATATGTGCAGTAGGCTGAGTGAATAGGTGGCTACCATGTACATACAGGTTTGCCCAGTTATTTCCTGATCTGAATGAGTGAATCATATGTAATACATGCTGTAACTTTCTTTCAGCTTGACGAAGCCATTCCAACAATTGACTGCATACACTGAGTCAAAGTTTTGGTGTGATTTTGTGAACTAAACTTCATGTAACAGCCTTTCTGTTACTGACAAATGGCTACCAGAATGTTGCCTGGGTAGCCATGATGATATATGTAGTGGATGGTTGGGAGAATTTTGTCAATGGACAAAAAGTTACATGATGTGTCACATGTGATTTATTTAGTCAGATGAGCTGACAGCTGAGCAGAACTGTATGTACATGATAAGCAACTTAAACCTGCTGCACATATGTAGTGTGTGTGTTATGGCTCAGGTGTGTAGTGATAGATCCTATCATTACAAACTATATGTAACATCTCATGTCACTCTATATTACAGAAGTCTACTATCTTACTTAACATACCTTAGGCTTAGGACTTAATTCTCTATATCTCTCTTTCCTCAACGCCATTTTCATCCTGACTCCTTAAGGTTCTTTGACTGATCTTTTGTCATTGTCTCCTTGGAGTCAGGTACACTTATATACATTTCTCTTTTCATCTATTATCATCTTTCTTGTACCTTAAGGTTCTTTGACTGATCTTTTGTCATTGTCTCCTTGGAGTCAGTTTGTAAAGCAAATTCGTGTACTTCGGTTCTAGAAACCATTTCCACCACTTTTGTGGTGTTGAGTCCCAATGTGCCCTTTCCTTCTCCACGTCCTTCAGTGAGGACATAAGAAGTCCTTACACTATACTCTTAATCATTTCCCCCTTCACACTTGGGGAAACTGATTGATGTTTGCAGCGTCATCTATGGTGCCCTAGTTTGAATTGTCCATAAACTTTGCTGTAACATGAGGTTCCATGATGTTCCAATTTATGAGGTTTTCCAATGTGTATTAGAATATGCATGATGACCATCTGCTTCACTTGATTACTGTCAGTCCTCGAGTGTTTTCTGTCAACGAAAAACACCAAAAGAACTACATATACACATATTTTATTTTTTTACTAAGTATATACATTTAAAAGTAAGAGAACAACTCTTTACAATTACACCTTAAGGATCTAGTCTCAAATATTCGACGAGAAATATAAAATTTACATAAAAACAGAAATATAGAAAAGACATATTAAATGACCTAGTTTCAAAGGTTTACGAAAAACTAAAACTAATAATGAATAAGAAAACTTTAATAAAGATATATTACGAGAACTGCTAATATACTTTAACAAGCGAAAAAACAATAAATAATAAGACTAGAAGGAACCAAGAAGAGATAGTAGAAAAAGAGGCTACTAGACATGGATTTAGAAAATAAAGTAAATTGAGGAAATTTTGCTAAAGAAGAATACTACGTGATCAGAAGGAACAAAGATGGTCATGCCAAGGACAAACTGTCATGAGTAAGGAGTAGTCAGACAAGACAAATAGAACCACAACAGTTTACGAACAAAGACTTATACAGACTCACGTAAAAGCATGAGAACGATAGAAGGACTTGAATCCTTAGTAGATTAGAACTTACGTAAAAACAAAGGACTACGGTGGAAGTAAGGACCTCGAGCTAACTACCTACAAGCCAAAGTAGGGGGACCAAAACTATAAGAAGGCCTTCATTCGAGCAAGCCAGAATAAAGGCATCGAATTTTACCCCTTCAGATTTGAAGAAACAGTTAGTACGCCCTTTTTGAAAGTCCAGCAAATGAACCATTAGACATCTATAATCACTTACCTTAGACTCTAACCCTTCCATTGTTCCACTTCTTAAAGTAGTCTACTATCATATTTCTAAAATCTTAAAACACCGTAAAATAAACGTACGAGTACTCTTTCTTATCTAGATCAGTAGATAAGTTGCATTCATATTGATTGTCTCTTCTCTTGTCTGATTCATCGTGTTATCTAGTTAGCTACCCAGTTCCAATATCTTCGCTATCAGTTTTTTGAAACCACCAAGAGCCAGTTCTTCCATCAAGATATGTTTTCTTACTGAATCTATAGTAAGTTTATTTCTATTTGGTCTATACAGCAGTTCTTGCAACGCATAGTTGGCCAAGATCCCTGTCTATTTCGAATAGCAGGCAACTCTAAGCTCTTAGCTTCAGAGATAAACCCGGGTCTAGGATTGACCATCCTACACTGTTTACACAGTAGGCCCGTGGATTTCTTTCCACTAGGATAATTAATAGTTTATACTCTAATTAGTATACTAATATTGGTCCTATTATTCGTGTTAGGTAATTACTACGACCTAGAGTATTCCACGTACCCAGAGGAATACAAAGTCAGGAACTAACTGCGTGAGTGCTAGACATTACCAGTGACCTTCTAAGGTAGCCACCCTGACAATTACTTTCTTTGCAAGCATCCTTCCATTTTTCCAAAGACTAATCAACTTTTCCCCCAAGGCTTCTGGGTTTGATTGGTTCATTTGACATTAACCATTCCTTGGTCCATGAAAATTGTGTAGATATTCAGCTTGTTGATTAAAAACTAAAAATGAATTTTCATGTCAGTGTTTCTGTGGATCCTCAAGGAAAGCCTTGGATGGCTTGCATCAACTCCAGCTTGTTTCAGCTGCTACCCAATCTGTAAAAATCAGTTTGTTTGGACTTTAGTGGGCCCTGGAAATGCTTTATACCAAAGAAGTAGAATCCAAATTGTCATCCTTTGAGCAACAAGTTTTATTGAATCAAATAAACTTGAATAACCTACCTCCATTCCAGCTTTTGTTGAATTCTTTGACAAAATTGAACCGGGGGTGTCAGGGTGGCTAATGATATGACGTACAGAAAGGTCTAGTCTATCAACTCCGTACGTGAGTCCTGACAAGTTATTCCGCAGGTTACGGGGAATACACACTGTTCCTTCTAGTAGAGTTGTTAGAACCGAACAGAAGGATGTTAGCTAATGATTCAATCTCCTTGGTTCCTTGGTAAGGTACTTTGAACTACAGGCCCACTGCTTGTTTAGCAGATGATAGCTGGTCTGGCCTGAGCCGTAGTTCTTCTCAAGTCCTAAGACAATGAGTAGCCTGCGATCAAATCGACAGGGATTTTGCCAACCAAGAGGTCACAAAAACTGGGTCCTTGACCAGTGGAAAATGAAGAAACTGACTAACCTAGATTACGTTCGAAGGATAGGAGTTCTCTAGAATTTTAGCTAAGAAGTTATAAAGAAAATTTGACGCTGATTTAGAATCTGTTGAAATATAAGGGTCTAAAGTTATTCTTTGGGAATTTCTTTCAGAACGGGTATTTCAAAAGATAAGGGATCTCCTAGTTTTAGATGTGATCTAAATAAAAGATAGCAGTGGTAAAATCAGGTGCCGTCTTTCTATCTTGCTTATCAGTCGGGTATTTATACTCCTAGACTCTACTCGTATCGCTTGTGGTTGACCATAGGTTTCTTTTCTCTGGAGCTTACTGCTCCGAACTAATACCTCTTGATTTTACGTAAAGTGAATTTAATTTGTTGAGTCTTCGACACTACACCTTAACTCGTCTACTTCTCCATTGACGGATTCTCAGGATTGGTCTCTTGGCAACTTTGATTAGTTAGATAATCATCATTAGCTTGTGAGTCGTCTTAGTATCAATTACTTCATGTTCTTCCTTGGCATTAGCTAATCTATAGTATTCTTTATCAACCTTCTTACTAGTAGTTTCATAAGCGTCCCTTTTCTCCGGCCTAGTCTCTTTCATCGGTGACTCGGGTGTTCTTTACTATTCTTTCGAGAACTTCTCTAGCTAGGTCATTCCTTAGATTAGAGAAGGTAAGAATATGGTTCTTTAGATTTTAGATGTTAATCTCTAAAATGCATATGTTTGAATGTCTTTTTTATACGACCTTTGAAACTAGGTCTAGAAGTTGTAATTTTATTAAAGTATGGAGCTCACTATTTGGCGACCGGTTTAAAAAACCCGACGCCCGAATTTCGGATAACTGGAAATTTGTCGCCCGTTTTAAACAAAACATCGCCCGGTTTTTGAGCAACCGGGCGACTCAGCCAATTAAACCGGGCGACGAGGGAACTTACATTTTCAATGTCAATTCCCTCGTTATCTATTGCGAACTGATGAAATGAACTCCTCATCCATAGCCACTAGAAACTCACGACTAAAGTGTTATATGTAGATGTAGATCAGAATAGATCAGAGTCACATTTGTTATGATTCCAAAGCAAGCAATAAAGACACAACCAAGTGGAATACTGTCCCGACACATTGTCTCAAAACAAACCAACAGAGACAGAGAGGACGAGAGAAAACAATACAACCGAAGAGCCACTACACGCTGAGAATGAACCCGTGAGCAATAAACAAGAGAAAACAAGCATAAACTCGAAAAGAATCCTATTACATCTTTTAGGGAATTAAATATCATCAATCCACCTATCTAACTGCTGTTGATAATGCTCGATCCAAGCAGGTATGTTGGTGGATTCCAGCTGAGCTGTGTTGCGCTGCTTGCCAAAGACCCCCGGAAACGGCAGAGACTGCAGTTCCCTACATCCAAAGCTTACAAAGTGCTCTTGATCAACAAAACCAAGCACAATGGGATCTTGGTTGACCTCAGTTGGTAAGGTGTGATAAGGGAAAAACGTGCTGCAGTATGCCTTCTGAGGATCCAATAGTATCGCAGGCCGATTATAAGCACTGGCTATGACATAACCAATGTAAGGCATGCGTAACCAGTATTTCTTGGAGCATTTGGCTTCATCATGATCCAGGCGAAATAGCAGATCTTGAATCACCTCGGCTCCGAAGGATTGACTTCTCCGAGTCTTCATCGAGGTTCGTGTTGAAATAGGAGCAATTAACATCTCATGATCTTGAAGATGTCCTGAAAGCTCGGCTAACAATTTCCTTCTGACATCCAAATACAAGTCTTCAGAGCGATCTCCAACCGATGCTGCTATCGCAAAGTATCCACAATTGCCAAAAGCAGGAGGATCAAAAGTAGAAACTATGTAAGTAACCATGAAATCGGGAATTTGCTTCAGAATTTCCTCTTCTCTTGATGAGACCGTGGTGGTGTTCCCTACAACCGCTTCAGCTGCATCTGAGAATACCGCTCGTCCAAAGGCTCGACTAGTCTCAAGAGTAACCTGGACTTTTGGATCACTAAAGGGCAGGTTCAAATCCTCCGCAATGAGCAATAAGGAAACCTCTGGTACCAGTATACGCCGAATAAAATAATCTGTCGGGAAAGGGGCTGAATTATTGAAATCTAGTGGTTTTCTGGCCGATACAGACAAAAAAATGTCTGTGAGGGTATTAATCATAACCTCAAAACCGGTTTGGCCATAGCTGTAATAATATCACAGGATGGAACATTAATTACCAGTGATTAACCATGATACCAGTGAAAGACACTCACTACCCGGGCTGCTCAACCTCAAAATCCTCAAACTCGCCACTGATAGAAAACATGTGCTTTCCTTGAATTTTCCACTTGTGTTCGGCCTCTTCGAGAAAGCTGGAGGGTCTTTCTCGCTCAATAATCTTGACAAGATGACCTGCAAGCCTTCGTATGCGCCTATTATGATATGTATTGCTGTGAGTCTAACGGACACAAGTTCAATCGCAAGAATTCCTGCTTACTGTGGTAGTAGGTCAAAGTTGATATGTGTTGGCCAACCCTTAAGTTTTCCAAAGGGTATCACATCCCGCTCCGCTACATGGAGATCGCAGTAAGCTGCTGTCTGCGGGAACTGCAGAATGTACCACCTGTGATCAGCCAAGTGGAAATACAAAGGAAAAAAGATGATAGAAAACTCACCGGTAAAGACATGGCATTTGGCAAAGCGAGTAAAGTGGCTTTCAAACTCTCAAGTTTTTCTGATGGTGCAGATGGAAGTGGTTCATCACACCATATACACAGGTTATCATCATCGGGATCAGGCCCCAGTAGTTCGATGCTACTGGTACTGGTGTCTGAATCGTCAACGGGTTCCAAAAAATCCTCATTTGGTGGTATAATGCTGACATTGAGATGACTCTTCTTCAGTTCCTGATCTGGAGATTGCAATTTAGGTGAGGCGATAGATTTTGGAGGGGCTGGAGCCGGCATGGTGTTGATGATACCTGGAACTGGTCGTTTCATCGGACATCGATTGGCACGGCAGTTTGGCTCCTTACATATACTGCATTTGTATATTCTCTTAGCCTTTGAAGGTTGAGAAACTTGTTCCGTCGGTGTAATATCTTCAGGCTTTGGTGCAATAGGAGGCTGCTGAGATAATTGAGATTCCGGGGGTACTGGTGGGTCTGCACTTTTGCGAACATGATGTTGACCAACTGGCAAGCGATTAGAAAGATGTTGAGGCTTCCGTGACCGAGGTAACCCAGATGAAGACTGTGCGAGATTGGAAGCTTGATTTACATGAGGTGGATTAGGAGCAGCCGCCAAAGTGAATGATACTCGACTGGTTCCTGATCGAGGATGTCTTTGTAAATCTGGGAATGAACCAGTTGGTCGAGGCTATGAACAGTTATGTCAAGTAGGGGTTAATAATAATAGATACTGAAGGAAATTGAATGGGAGAATCAAACGTACTTCTGAGGTCTTAGAGTGATGATTTTTCAGCTGAGAAAGTGTAGCTCCGGCTCCGATCTTTTGACGAGATGAGGAAGGTTGACCCAGTTTTGGGGAAACTGGTAAGTGAGTGACTTGGGTGGTCGGTGGAGGATCATCGTCGTCCTGACAATGAAAGGCTAGCTCTTCTTCTGCAATCTCGGAAGAAGAGCCTGAATCAGAGACATCCATTGAATCTTCGGCAAGTCGAATTGGGCATGTCGTTTTGTTGTGGCCAGTCTGTGAACATTGACTGCAATTGGGCCCACGAGTTTTCTTCGCAGCTCTTGCTTCTTCTTCTTCCTCCAACTCATGATCCGATTTCCATCGGCCTTCATTGGCATTCTTCTGCCCCCTTTTTTTGTTGTTGGACAGGTTACGAGGGCGGCCTCGATTATTAGACTTGACTAGTGAATTACTGATTGGAACTAGTGAATACCGACCCGTTTCGATCTTAGCGAGTTCTTCATATATTTTGCGCAGCGAATGTTCATCAGATTCCAGCAGTTGTTCAATCCTACTTCGAAGCGCAGACTTGAGCTCCTCGTGAGTACCTGGAGGGGCAACAAGGGTCATATGCCATTGATTGTGAACCAGGCTAGGCGAAATCGTGTTGGACTGCTCATAAGCGCGAGCAAGCTCATGCGCGCAAGGTAACCCCCAAACGCCTTGGAAGGTATTAGTACATTCCTTTTTGAAAGAGTCCGCAATGCCTTTATATTGAGCATGGAGTTTTGTGAGAGCGAAATGAGAGATGACCCGATTCAATTCTTGAAAGCTATCTGGAAGACCAAGTAAGGTTTTTTGGCTCTCGACCCCAGTCAACGTCATGATTTCGTTATGTTGTGAATCGCCCGCGCGCTTGAATGCCTTGAAACATGTAAGAAAGTCGTTGTTTCTTCCATGTAAAAACTGTTTAAGACGGTAATGGCCACCTTCAAGTCGGGAAGTTGATGAATTCCCAAAGTGTGGCGAGTCGGATGTAAATAGTGCAACAAACTTCTTTGCTCGAGAAATCCATGTTTTCTCCAAGTAATCCCAAATCTGGTGTCGCTGAGCGAGAGTCTTAACCGCTGCCAAGTTTTCATTGTATTCAGTGGGCGTTGTGCTTTGGATAAATCGATTCCATAACTTGATGAACTCCTCCCACTCCGATCCCAACTTCTTCTTGCAATTTTTTGAGATATTTTGATTAATGTGCCATATACACAATATATGGCTCGAACTGGGAACCACTTGACTGATGGCATTGTAAAGTGCTGGTTCTGCATCCGTGCAGAACGTCTGAGGAAGTTGTATGTTGTCTTTCTCGGAATCTCCTTCAAATACTACTGATTTTAATTGTTTTAAAGCCCAAGCGTACCGATCCTCAGTCTCGCTGTGCATGAAACATAATGCCACCGTGAACGTCTTGTGAGTGTTCGTGGTACCGACGATGTGAAGGAGAGGAAGATTGAAGCAATTGGTCTTATACGTGCAATCCAGTCCGATGACCGTTGGAAATCGACGTGCCATATCGATGGCTTGGGGACTAGCCAGGAATAGAGATTGTAAGGTACCATTGCTAGACGTGGTAGTTCTGAATGCCCACTTATTTTCAGTTATCAAATCGAAAAGACCCTGTATAGGGCTTTGTACATTGAGCCACACGTCTCGTTGTCGATAAATAGCGTTCCGGATATCTCGAACCAACGGCTCGGAGCCTGGTTCGAAACTGAGGAGCAGTCGGATCTGCCCAGCGCGCAACCCAGCGGATGATAGAAGTTCAATCTGGCGTAACATTTCAGGTGTGAATCGTCGGTTTTTAGAGAAGTGGTTGGGTTGATCAAAAGGTGGATGGTTGTGTTTATGTTTTGCCTCCTGCTTCTTGTCTTGCTGTACAATCCATCGATCGATGCGTGAGTGGTAGTTGAGTGAGATTTCAAAGGGACAGCCGGTCATCTTCGTAGAACTAGCTCGGACCTTGGCCACAGAATTAACCGGCCGGCCAAGGGCGCACCTGAAGTAGATCCTGACCTTTTGATGAAGTTCAGTTTTATGACTTTTGATTGAAAGTCCATAACCTTGATGCCGAGCTACCGCATTAAGGTACATAATCCCACATCCCATCGAGACGAATTCCTTTCCAAAGATTGGTGAGTGCATAAGTCGGACCGGTTTGGCCCCTATAACAACAAAAAGTCAAACCATCAGGTCATGAATGAACCATTTTGATAGTAACCGAAAGAGAAAATGGGAAGTACCAATAGCTGGCCAAAAATGATCTCGTTCGGCTTGAAGTTCTTCCAGTAGCTTATCCTCATCATCCAAATCTTCGGCAACATCTTGAGTGACAGGATCGAGATCTTTGACCACAGAAACTCCACGATTATCAGGTGACACTTTAAAGGTAACAGTCGGTGGCACCAAGGCACTCGTGGATGGTGTGGCTGCTTCGTGAGTAGATTTTCTGTCCAAAGTTGCCTGACTAGATGTATTTGTAGTGGATGCTTGTGATTGACTTGGGCTGGGATACGTGATAGGTCTTGGAGGTATCTTTGGTGGCAACAGAGATCCAGAGGGAGCTGGTCGATATTGGTATGGTGGATATGATGGATACGATGGAAACGGTGGGGGTGGCTGAGGCACATAAGCATATGGCCAATATCCTGACCCAGGCGCATCCGGAAAAGTGTTGTTCATGGGGTTTCCGGGGTTCCAGAGGGGAAGGGAGTAGTACGAGGGATTTGGAGGTGGGTAATGAGTTGGGTACATATAAGGTGGAACGGGTGGGAATGATCGAGGTGGTGAGGGTGGAAGTTGAAGTTGAATTGGTGGAACCCGTGGTGATTGGCTAGTCCCTGGGGCAGTTAGACTGGGGACAGAGTTTTTTGAAGACAAGGTCGACATGTGTAGGGTGTCCGTGGCCAAAAAGGTCGAAAACGTGAGTTGATGATTGTCAAAGGTCAGGTACACGAGATTGAGTCGAAGTCGATCGGAGGTAACCAAAAGAACGTAGGACGGCTGTGGAAGGGAGCAGTCCAGTCAGTTGATGTAAAGGAAAAGGAAACGAGAGGGAGAATTGATTGAGAGTCGAATGGATCCAGTGAAAAAAACAGCCACGTACCATCTTGAGACGAGTTCTATTGGACGGTATGGTGAACGTTTGCGTCGGAGCCATAGTTAGGCGCCACCACGAGAGAGAGAGAGGTGTGAAGTGCTGAAAGAGGAAGTAAAGCGAGAGGAGGTAAGTGTTGGATTAGTCAAATTCGGTTTGGAAGAGGGAGTGCCCGGTTTGATCATGCTGTACAAGATTGTGTATGCATGTGAAAGCCCGGTTTGTGACCGGTTTGGGACTTGTAGTGCCCGGTTGTGTAATGGCGAAGCCCTGATTGAAGAAAGAGGGCACTCGAGTGAGTCAGTGCCCGGAAATGGCTGCGGCTGCGGCGAAATTTGGCGGGAGCTGGCTAGATACCCGCGGGTAATGTACCGCAAAAAGCGGGCATTGGGGTTTTTGAAGGCGGTCGCCAAATAGTGAGCTCCTAAAGTATAGTATCACATGTGCTTTCCTCTTTATACTTATGGAAGGAAATGAAAATTTTATTATTTATTTTTATTATTAAAAGTGTAGCTCTTCTGGCTCTTCCTGCTTGAGAGCTCGGGAGCTGACATTCCCCAACCTCAAGGGTGTAATTCAATGACGCCCCCCAACCTCAGGGTGAAGTCTTACTGTCACGTTTTTCTGCCCGGAACTTCCGTAGAAATTTATCTGAATCCGGTATATCCTTGGCCTCTAGCCATTTATCCTTGTCCGCCTCTTTGCCTTTGAACCGTGTGAGGTAAAGTCTTGTGCTTTTTCCATGAATCTTCACTACTTTATCGCTGATGACCTTTTTGATGGCCCCGATTGGTTCTTCCTCCATAGGGGGCTCGCTCTGGTCTATAGGTGTCCTGTTCGGGAACTTATCCTCGTCCAATTTCTCATATTTTTTCAAAAGAGAAACCGGAAATGTTGGATGTTTTTGCGCAATTTTCCCTGTCAAAATCACTTCCACTGCATTACTGCCATGAAAGGCTTTGATCACATAGGGTCCTATAAAAGAATCCTTCATCTTCCTAGGTCCTTGCAGATTCGTAAAGTTTACCGTAGATATCAACACTAGGTCTCCAATTTTGAACGTCGGTTCTTTGTGGGTTTTGTCCCAGCGTTGTTTATTATATTCTTTGGCTGCTATTATGCAGTCTCTGGCGTGCTTTCTGGCTTTCTCTAGCATGTCATGAAAGTCTAATGCCGTCGGGTGAAAGGTAGAGTCTTTCGGTTTCAACATCTTTACCGGTGTCCTGATGTTGAACCCTCTCTCTATCTCGAAGGGAGATTTCCCTGTAGTACTGTGCGTACTTGTGTTGTATGCAATTTCTAATGCTGGGAGTAAGCTCTTCCAGTCATGTGTATATCCATTATTGTCTTTAAATTGCAATCCGAATGCACAATACCTCCTGATAAGATCACTCAGGCTCTCAATCATCCTCTCGGCCAACCCGTCCGTCTGGGGATGATACGCTGTCGACATTGCCAAGGAAGTTCCTGCGAGACTAAACAAGCCTTTCCAAAATTCCGAAGTGAATTTGGGGTCCCGATTGCTAATGATCACTCTTGGTAGCCCTGCGTCGGAGATTATCCTTTCCCAGAACAGCATCGCCGTATCCATGGCTGTTGCATTCTTATGGCATGCTAAAAATCTGCACCTTTTTGAAAATCTGTCGACTACTACTAAAACGCAGTCTACACTATCGTGTCCTGCCGGTGGTAGTCCCGTGACAAAGTCCATATTAATGACTTCCCACGGAACGCTTGGTTCTTCAATATGTTGAAGGAGACCTAGTCTTTTGCCCATGGCCCGATTGGCTTTCTGGCATCTATCACAGGAGCTGACGTACTCTTCTGTTAGCGTCCTCCATCCTGGCCACCAGGCTATCTGCTTCACTCTGTCTATCGTCCTCTCGCTGGATAGGTGTCCTGACATTACGTCATCGTGACATATTTTAAGTATGTCGGTCTTCAGCCGTTGCGAAGTAATTACCATCGCGCAAGAATGTTTTTCTCGGTGATAAAGGATTCCGCTCAGCAGAGTATATCTGCCTTCATCAAAAGATTTTTTCCATTCCTTGTCCAAAGAGGACGCGAGCTCCAATGCCTTGCCCCCTTGTTTCATGATTACTAATAGCTTCACTGTATTCGGTTCCTCAGTATAGTCATTCTTTACCTTATCATAAAATTCGTCTGATAAGTCCGATATAGTGATTCCCATAATGGGTAGGTCTCTGCTGGTATCATCTGGATCCCACGCTGGGTTCTCAACGTTATTCTCGAGAGCCATTCTGCTCAGCGCATCTGCATTCTCATGCTTGCGTCCCTCTCTATGTGTTATCGTCATGCATGACCGATATTCTTGGATAGCTATTTGCCACCTGAGCATATGCCGATTCGGAGTCTTCATGTTCAACAGCGATTTCAACGCTGTGCAGTCTGTGATTACCTCGAAGAAGGCTCCATCTAGGTAATAGTGAAACTTCTCTAAAGCCCATACGAGGCATAGGTTCTCTAGTTGAGTCGCCCCATAGTTGAGTTCTGATTGTTTCAGCTTCCTTGATATACAACTAATCAAGCCTTCGAAAGGTTTGTTGTTTATAATTTGAATTTGTTGTAATGTAGCTCCTAGTCCATCGAAGCTGGCGTCAACGTACACCTTAAATGGTAACTTGAAGTCTGGGTGTAGAAGAAATGGGGCCTCTGTAAGCTTCTTCTTTAGCAGTTGCCATGACGCTACTCTATCTGCTGTCATCTCGAACGTAACTCCTTTCTGGAGTAGTTTGTACAGTGGCCCACTCGCCTTAGCGAACCCTTCCAAGTGTGATCTATAGTAATTCGCGAATCCTAAAAAACATTGGACTTCTTTAACGGTCTGCGGAATTTGCTTCTGAAGAACCGCTGCTACCTTGTTTTGGTCGATAGCTATCCATAAGCCCAACACGACATGACCAAGGGCTTTCAGCTCCTCAAACGCGAAGTTTGTTTTCTGTAGTGATATTGTCATACCTAAATTGACAAGTTTCTTAAAAACATGTTCTAGTTTCGTTAAATGATCCTCCCATGTTTTAGAAAAAACTATAATGTCATCGATATAAATGATCATCCAACCTTCGCTAAGTTCTGTTGCGAATTCAGTATCCATCATTCGTTGAAAATGTGCTGGTGCACCTTTGATCCCGAATGGCATTTTTAGGTATTCATGGATTCCCATGTGAGATATAATTCTTAGTAAATATCGGCTAAATTCGTCCACTTGATTCTGGTGGAACCCTTTCATGACATCCATCGTTGTGATGTATAATGCTGCACCTAGATTCGTCAAACAATGTGTTATCCTTGGCATAGGATATCTGTCTGGTACCGTAAAGGTGTTAAGCGCCCTGAAATCACCACACATACGTGATTTCCCATTATGCCATGCTATAATGACTGGTGTGGTGATATCCACCTCCTCATCTGCTCCTACTTTTCGTAAGATGCCAAATTTCACTAGTTCTCCTATATGTTTCTCTATTTCATCTCTACTGCGGGGACTGGCAGGGTACGCTTGTTTCTTCAGGATTGGCGGATAAGGTTTTTCCACATTGAGTTTCAACTTCAATTCATGTCCTCTAATAGTTCCTATTGGGTTGTCTCCATACGCAAAAGCTTGTTTGTATTTTCTCACTACTGTTTTCAAAGAATGTAACTCCGTAGACTTCAGTCTAGGGGAGATATTACATTCATTGAATGCTTTCTCAAAAGTTTCATCTATCTTTGTAGATACTGTTGCTATGTTCCGGTTTGTCCGGTGTCCCAAGAGGAACTTCTTCTCTTGT
>NW_006768793.1:293919-346854 GCF_000204055.1 Melampsora larici-populina 98AG31 | reverse complement strand
GATCCCGAGAAGGCGAACTAGCGGTCATTAGTAGTTGTACAACTATAGAACATTGCCGCTCCACTGTCAAGTAGGACTTCTACCTTTTCTCCTTTACTTAGCAAAGCTGATGTTATGCAGTGTTGCCCTGTTGTGTGTGCTCTGCCTCTCTCGGGTTTGGACATCATTAGTCTTGCATCGGATACCTGCGATGATGATTTCTCGCTCTCTTCCCATACTTGGGGTATTGATGCTTGTGACTGCAGTTCTGCTATGTCCAACCCATCCTTGTATTCAACTGTAATCGTAGCGATACGGTTCTGAGGGTATGTTTCGTATGCTTCGTCCCATATCTGTTGGGGTATAATTGGAAACTTAAATGTTTCATTCGTTGTTGTTGTCCGTATCTTGCAGCATGATCTTCCTTTCAAGTGCATGGAGAACCGAAATTCTCTCAAATCTCTACTACCTAGTATCATGTGATCCAGACTGTCATCGTTCAAGACTCTAAAGTTCACCGCTAGAAAACATGGCTTATGCGCATGTTCTAGCTTGATCGGTATCGATATATTTCCTAATATATTCCTATCTTTAGAGTACATGTCGTCTCCTCTAACTGTCTTCATGTCTGTTCGCCACGTCGGCCAGTATCTATTCAATACTTTCGTAGATGCCACTGAGGGTTCGATACCTGTGTTCAAAAGCATGTTACTGCTGAACCCTGAGATGCTTATGGCGACGAAGATTCTGCTCTCTGGGCTCTCAAACTCGTCTCGTTCAATGAATGGTGGGGGAATGACTGATAGGTTTGCTTCCTCAGCTATCCTCAAATTCTTGGCTAAATCTTTGATAGATAAAGTTGGTTCCTGTATCTGTACCGTTTCTTCTACTATCTGCTCTGCAGGAGGTACAGATTCGTTTTCTTGATACGTTCCTATCATATCAATGTTTCCTACGCATAAGTCTAACTCGTCATCTTCCGAGGATTCCGATCCTTCTTCCCCTATTTCGTCTGATTTATCTGTCAAGTCTTCGTTACCATACTCGGCATCTGTATCATTGCTTATAGCATGAATGGGTCTCTTCTCAAACCTACCTCCTCTAGTATTATCATTCCGAAATGCTACTTTCCCAGTATTGCCACTTGGAGTTTTACTTTGCTTATAATCTCTATATTTCCCGGGTTCTTGTGACTTCGGATGTTCAGTAGATTTATAGTCTTTGAAGCCGGATGCTCCTTCCCGTCTCGTAAAATTACTACTTCGGTTGTCCCTCATCTTCTGAAGGCTTCTGCACACCGAGGTGTTTGTTACTACGTCTTCAAATATTATAATAAAGGATTCAAAGTCTGATCGGTCGATTATACGAGATTGAACTGCATGTTCAATATCCCCGTTACACAGGCTCAACACTTTGTCAATTTGTTCACTAATTGTAAGAAACGGCCATGCTGCGTCCATTCTTCTACGCTGAAGTAGGAGCCACGCCGTTGGCTTTTCCCTGTTTTCCCATTTGAAGGTGTCTCGGTCGAATGCCATTGCCATTTTCCTCTTCCAAGTGGGCGTACCAAAGTGATCCATAATCATCTTTTTCCATTCTTTCCAAGATTTATTCTTACAGTTCCTCCTCTTCACGGTGTCCCAACTTCGAGCAGAATGTGTCATTACCACTCCTAATTTACAAATGATCAGCGCGTCTGAGAGACATGTGTCCTCCTGTGTGTTATCTATCCATTCCAACCATTCAAGGTGATTATATTCCCTAGTGATGGTTACTCTCAATCTGATATATTCACTGATGTTTTGTTTGAAGCTATCTTTGTTATGAACTGGTTCTATTTCACTTGAGTGACATATTCACATTACATGTCACAAGCTCGAGAACCATCTTATAGTTGTAGATACATTGCCTGTACAGATTTTCCCTCATCCGACAATCCACATAGGAAGACTGGTAATAGATACAAATCCTCACCAGAACTCCCTTGACCCTCGTCGCCGAAAACCCCCAAGTCTGTCCATAACATATTGTCGGATCTATAGACGAGACTCAAGGACTATAGATAGATCACCAAGAAGAAACAAGTAGAATTGACTTAAATCGAAAGAAAACCGAACCTCAAGATTCAGAATACTAGCAAATCTCGACCTCATTAGAAAACCTTATCTAGATCTCAGAAATTCAAAGTTGAAAAGACCCAAGAAACTATTCGAAATCAAAAACCTTATTAACTAATCTGCATACGCTGAAACCGAATCCACCAGAACCTTATCTTACTTACTAAAAACTCTGTCGATCCCGACTGTGATCCCTGGACTAGCAAACGCAACCACGTCTCCATCTTACCGTGCTCCTTTAGAGGAGGAGGACTCTGATAGTGAAACTCCGATCCCTTTTCTCGACGCCGATTCTAGCCTTACCGGTAGCGAGATCGATATGTCTGACACCAACATGACCTCTCTCGAAGACATACAACGCAAGCTTGCGGAGCTTTCCACCTCATTGGCTGAAGAACGCCTGATGCGAGGACAAGCTGAAGCCAGATACCAGCAGTCCGAAGCTCGTTTAGCGGCGTTGGAATCCCGAGGCCCATCTGCACCTGCTGCAGCCACTCAACCACCCACTGCGCCACAGCCACCACCAGCTGAACCGGTCCTGAAGGGCCCCAAAGTCTCGACGCCTGATAAATTCAACGGCGCTCGAGGCGAACCCGCAGAGATCTTTGCGAGTCAAGTCCAGCTCTATATGCTGGCACACCCCTACCTCTTCCCCGACGACCGAAGTAAGGTGGTTTTCTCGCTGTCTTACCTCACGGGAGCAGCCAGCAGTTGGGCGCAACCCTTGACAAAGGAGTTATTCGACCCCGCTACCGCCCACCTCGTAACCTTTGAACGCTTCGTTACAAATTTTAAAGCTATGTATTTCGATACTGAGAAGAAATCGAAGGCGGAACGCGCGCTGCGAAACTTATCGCAGAAGACCACCGTGGCCGCGTATACCCATGAATTTAACATTCACGCAACTTCTACTGGCTGGGAAACTCCGACGCTCATTAGTCAATACGAGCAAGGTTTGAAAAAGGAGATTAGAGTGGCAATGGTTATGACGCAAGAGGATTTCACGTCAATTGAACAAATCACTAATTTAGCTATCAAGATAGACAGTAAATTACACGGCGCGACCAACCCAACCTTCCATACGCCAAGCACGAGTGCAGGAATCTCAGACCCCAATGCCATGGATTTATCAGCCGCCTACGTTAGATTGTCCGAAGAGGAACGAGCACGACGTATGCGAGCGGGTTTATGCTTCCGCTGCAATGGCCAGGGTCACATCTCCAGCGCATGTCCCGATCGTAGAGCTAGTAGGAAAGGGAAGGGTCGAGGTGGTTATCAATCAAAAATAGCTGAATTGGAAATTAAAGTCGCAGAGTTGAGTAATCAGAGGGTGAATCATACCAGTAGTTTAGAAGGAGTAGGACGAGCTGAAACTTCAAAAAATGGAGAAGCTCAGGATTGAAGGTTGTGCCCATCCTGAGCCACCTGGAGAATTTGTCATCAATTAATGTGGGATCTAGTAGAATGAACTTGTGCAATACAAACGACCCGCGCATTTTTTTACACACCACATTATCCATGTCCCAAATTCCCCGAGCCACACCGTCCCAAACATTTCCCGCTACGTTCCTCATTGATTCAGGTGCTACGCACGATGTGCTCAGTGAATCATTTGCCTACCACGCTGGCTTGATAGCCGGTGCTGATCGACATGACCAATTGATCACTGGATTTGACGGCTCTGAGAGCCGATCTTCCTTCAAGACCCACCTTTTTATCAAATCCGACCCATTACCGACCCCATTCATCATTACAAGACTCAAAGACTCGTACGACGGCATACTTGGCATGCCATGGATCAAGAAAAACTTTCACCTGATTGACTGGAGTAAAAGTATGGTACACCCAGCCGAGACTCACGTTGCAACCACTTCATTGGTTTCGTATTGGCCGAAAACACCCTTATCTGGCCACTCGTTGGACCCCATGAGGGACGCTAGGCACAATTACGAGGGGATGTGTGTCAATTCTGACACGTTAGCATCCCCGCAATGTGAGTTCGAGAGTCCAGTTAATCCTAATCACCTTGAAACAGATGACAACCCTCTATCTCCCGATAGTTCCCCCCTTATCACGATTACACCCACCACAAACAACGAAAACCACGAACACATCACGACACAAGACCCGGATACGAGCATTGCGGCCGTAGTGAATACGGCCTCGTCCGTCCCGCCACAGAACCCCGACGATCCCAAGGAGGAGCCTCAGGGGCACGCAAGGAACAGTGACGAGGGGGCTAATGTCTTTTTAGATATATCAACGCCCCCGCAATGTGAGTTTATTACTGATTCCAACCCATGTTCAACCCGAACAGCTGGCAAGCCTGTTTCTCCCTTGAATAACACATCAATCCAGGTCACAGCAGCCAAGACGTCCTGGTCAACCTCAGCACGACTCGCCGCCGACAAAAAGAAACTCGAACCCGTCAAAGCTCTAGAGGAAATTGTCCCGTCTAGGTATCATAGGCACTTACACATGTTTAGGAAGTCCAATGCCCAACGCCTACCCCCGAGACGCCGCTACGACTTTCGTGTCGAACTGATACCAGGAGCTCAACCGCAGGCTAGCAGGATAATTCCATTATCACCAGCCGAGGACGCTGCTTTGGAGGAATTGGTGAATTCAGGCTTAGCCAACGGGACTATCCGTCGAACCACTTCGCCATGGGCTGCCCCTGTGTTATTCACAGGGAAGAAGGACGGCAATCTGCGCCCTTGTTTTGATTACCGTAAGCTCAACGCCCTAACCGTCAAGAACAAATACCCACTACCGTTGACTATGGACTTAGTCGACAGTTTGCTGGATGCCGAAGACTTTACCAAGCTTGATATGCGCAATGCGTACGGTAATCTTCGAGTAGCAGAGGGTGATGAGGATAAACTGGCCTTTATATGCAAACAAGGCCAGTTTGCACCTCTGACTATGCCTTTTGGGCCAACAGGCGCCCCTGGTTATTTCCAATACTTTATTCAAGATATCTTATTGGGACGTATAGGTAAAGACACCGCGGCCTTCTTGGATGACATTATGATTTATACAAAGCCTAAAGTAGATCACAAAGGCGCTGTTGATGGCGTACTTGACGTCCTATCCAAGCATACACTCTGGCTGAAACCCGAAAAATGCGAGTTCTCGAAGAAGGAAATTGAATACCTTGGCCTTATTATCTCTAAGAATAAAATCAGAATGGACCCGACGAAAGTGAAAGCCGTCAAAGAATGGCCAGCACCCCAATCAGTATCTGAACTCCAACGCTTCATTGGATTCGCCAATTTTTACCGACGTTTCATCGACCAATTTTCAAGAACCACAAGACCACTTCATAATCTGACCAAGCTCAACGCGCACTATGTCTGGGATGAAAAATGCGAAAAAGCCTTTGAGAGCCTGAAGACCTCCTTCACCACCGCACCCGTACTGAAGATAGCCGATCCATACAAGCCGTTTACTCTGGAATGTGACTGCTCCGATTTTGCATTAGGAGCAGTGCTATCACAACGCAGCGAGGACGATGGAGAACTCCACCCAGTAGCTTACCTGTCCAGATCACTAGTCCAAGCTGAAAGGAACTACGAGATCTTTGATAAGGAACTACTGGCGATTGTCGCGTCTTTCAAAGAGTGGCGCCACTACCTGGAGGGAAACCCCAACCGCCTAGATGTGATAGTCTACACGGACCATCGTAACCTGGAGTCTTTCATGACAACCAAGCAGCTTACCCGCAGACAGGCTCGATGGGCGGAGACACTGGGCTGTTTCGATTTCGTGATTAAATTCCGACCCGGCAGTAAAGCTACCAAACCAGATGCCTTATCTAGAAGACCGGACCTGGCGCCTACTAACGAGGAAAAATTGACCTTTGGCCAGTTGTTAAGACCCGAAAACATCGGCCCAGACACGTTCCCGGTCGAGCTTGCTAGCGTAGAGGGGTTCTTCGAAGATGAAGTGGTTGCACTCGACAATTCTGAGCACTGGTTTGAGGTGGATGTATTGGGCATCGCTGAAACTGACACTAAGGCACCGGACATTCCTACGGATGATCAAATTATACAACGAATCAGAGACGCAAGCAAAGAGTGTGACAGGATAGGGGAACTGATGAACGCAACCTTGAACCCGATATCAGCCAAGACGAAAGCAGCTTTGAAGCATTACAAAGTACAAGATGGTATCCTCTACAACCAAGGTAGAATAGAGGTACCTGACGTCGACGACATCAAATACTCAATACTAAGAAGCAGACACGACTCATTGCTTGCGGGCCACCCAGGTCGAGCAAAGACTCTCGGATTGGTCAGGAGAAGCTTCATCTGGCCATCTCAGAAAGCGTACGTCAACAGGTACGTGGACGGTTGTGACTCTTGTCTAAGGGTTAAATCAACCACACAGAAACCCTTTGGGACTCTGGAGCCATTACCGATACCGGCTGGCCCGTGGACGGATATCTCATATGACCTTATCACCGGCCTCCCTGCATCAAACGGCTACGACAGCATATTAACCGTGGTGGATAGATTAACGAAAATGAGTCATTTCATTGCTTGTACTGAATCAATGTCGGCTGAAGACCTAGCAGATCTCATGATGAAGAACGTATGGAAGCTTCATGGAACTCCCAAGACGATAATCTCAGATAGGGGTAGTATTTTCATTTCACAGATCACGGAAGAAATTGACAAACGCCTAGGTATACGCCTTCACCCGTCAACCGCTTTCCACCCACGTACAGACGGTCAAAGCGAGATCGTCAATAAAGTAATCGAACAATATTTACGACATTTCGTTAAATATCGACAAGACGATTGGGAAAGTCTACTGCCCACAGCTGAGTTCTCGTATAACAACAAAGACCATGAATCCACGGGCATTTCACCGTTTAAAGCTAACTATGGATTTAACCCATCATTCAACAAAGTACCATCAGCTGAACAGTGTGTGCCAGCAGTAGAGAAGAGGATGCAAACACTCGCCGAAGTGCAATCTGAATTAAATCAATGTTTAGAATTAACTCAAGAGAAGATGAAAGAACAATTTGACAAAAGAGTACAACAAACACCAAGATGGGAAGTAGGAGACCAAGTCTGGTTGAACGGACGAAACATTTCGACAACTAGGCCAAGCCCAAAATTAGAAAATAGATGGCTAGGTCCTTTCTTCATTATCCAAAAGATATCAAATTCTACTTATAAATTGAATCTCCCTCTTTCCATGAAAAGCGTCCATCCTGTATTTCATGTCTCTGTACTCAGGAAACATAACCCGGATACAATACATCAACGAAAACAACCCCCAGTCGAACCAATCATAATACAGGATGAAGAAGAATGGGAAGTCAACGAGATACTAGATTGTAGAAGAAGGTACAACAAGAAGGAATACTTTGTGAGTTGGAAAGGATTTGGCAAGGAAAACAATTCATGGGAACCCGAAATCAACCTCAAGAATAGTCAAGATTTAGTTAATGAGTTTAATTTAAAATATCCCGACGCAACAAATAAGTACAAAAGGAGAAGGCGGAAGAAGTGAGAGGGCTATGCTTTTTCCCACTGGGTTTTTTAACGCAGCCCGTGGAAAGAATGCAGAGCTTGCAAGAGGAAGCTTGGGCATTAAAGGGGGGATAATGTTATGAACTGGTTCTATTTCACTTGAGTGACATATTCACATTACATGTCACAAGCTCGAGAACCATCTTATAGTTGTAGATACATTGCCTGTACAGATTTTCCCTCATCCGACAATCCACATAGGAAGACTGGTAATAGATACAAATCCTCACCAGAACTCCCTTGACCCTCGTCGCCAAAAACCCCCAAGTCTGTCCATAACATCTCCGTTCTTCGGCCTCCGGAGATAACAATTTCTCCATTCTACCCTCAGCTTCCTGTACCTTAGTATTCGGAGTATACGGATTGCTTGTTGTATCTGGTTGATTTGTGAATCTTACTGTATCTGGTTGATTTGTGAATCTTACATCATCGTGCTGTTCGTCTTTGCGAACTGTTATATACTCTGCGAAAGGATTATTTCCGATAATTTCCTCCTTCAGATCTGTTTCTTTCTTGGCTTTGTTATTCAGCATTGATACAATTCGTGTCACATTCATATGGAGCAAAACCACTTGGTGTGCTTGATGATCTAGTTTCTCTCCTAACCTACACATCATTTCGCTAAGGTGTGTGCTATGGATCTCAATCATTTGTTTACATGCTAATCCTTGCGCTTCAATTATTTTCTCGCACTGACATTCTCCGCATGCTGCTGTGGTATTATGTCGGAGTAAGTCTTCCCGTGTCGTCAACACGTCATTCTTGATATCATCAAAATTTAGATTAAATTCGTCATTCAGCATATTTATGCCGAAATCCCATTTCTCACTGATTAAACGTATGTTCTCGTCCATCTTATCTTCTAGTGATTTCTTAAGGTTCACCATCATAGTAGGGATATCCTCTTTATGGTCTACAATGCGTGGCGATGATTTGTTTGACAAACTATCTGTCTGGAGTCTCAGTTGTTGGAATTTATTAGTCAGGCTAAAATCTCTGTCGAAAGAGGCTGCGCTTGCTTGATCTATTTCTCTTACGGGTCCTGCCGCTACAAAAGGTGAAACACTGTTTTCTGTTTCTCTGATGATGTCTTCGATGCTCTTGGTTTGAACTTTTGGTTCATTCAGTATAGTCGTGATGACTGGTGTCTTATGGCGCGGTACATTGTCTGATTTGTTCGGATTCATCGTATCTTTTCGTCCTTGGTTCAGAGGGATATTTCGTTGTTTTTCTATTTCTACAGCTTTTTGTACTACTGAAACCTCATCTGTAGAAAAATCTAGAGCTTTTCGGTTTGATACGTGTGTTTGTTCATTAGTTCTCACCATTGGGACTTGGGTACTCTCACAAATTGGAACTTGGGCTATTTCTTGTTTCAACGTTTGGCTCTCAAGAGATGGTATGTCAGTTTTTAAACTGCTCATGCTTCGATCATTATTACTTATCATGTAATCTATTTGCTTACAACCCGTAGTTGGTTGAACAACTTTCTTATCTAACGTATGTCTAATAGCAAAACTGTTTACAACTGTATCTGTTACAGGATTCTGATCACACAAGACTCTACGCGAAGATAGGAACGGACTGGGTGTAGATAAGAAGACATTATGCATTGCATCTAAGCTTGGTCTTTGTGGTTCTTCTGTTGTCCTTTGTTTTTGGACTTGCTGATGCCTTTCACTGCTCGATAGTAAGCTTTGCTGAACGCTAGCATCGAGTGCATGTTGTCGGTATCCGCTTGTGCTTGGGGAGATTTCTTGTACAGTTCTTTGGTATGTTGGTGATTGTCGTTTCGGACTGGTCCTGCCGACGACATCGACTGAGTCGGTTCTTGGGTCTCGATTTGAGCTAAGGATCGGTAGGGTCTGTTGGGGTCTGGTGATCCGTGAGGGTTCTGGTTCAATCCGATGAACCCGTTGCTCGTTTTTGCTAAGAGCTTCCTCTCTTCGACATACGGATCCCATCCCAAACTCCCCTTCTGGACTTCCTCCTTCCCTAGGATTGTTGTCAAGGCGTCGTGTGACATCTTCCACAATCCAAGAAAGATCGTGATCTGGCGGGCGTTGTTGGGATTGGTGTCCTGGGCAGTCTTCCAATTCTTGAAATTGTGTTCGTGCAAGGTGATCAGTAGACGTTGTTGTTCTTGGGGGACCGTCGGTGGTGACTGATCGACAGGTGGGTCCTCTTGCATTGCGTCGCCCTGGGATTGAGTTAACGGAACTTGCCCTTTGGTTGCTGTCACTGTAGTTGGGTCTACCGAACTGGCTCTCGATTGATCTGACTCGATCGGATTTTCTAGGTGGCATCCTTACTATCAGTTCGCGCTCAGAAAAGAATAGATAGCAGTAGTTGTTATCTACCAGGTTGACCTATAGACAAGATCTTTGATGTCTTTGTGTGGGTTGTACCCGTTATACGATCCTGGGCTTGCTGGTTGTTGGGGTTCAGGACTGACGAGTTGGATGGGGTTCTGCCTACTGCCTGTAAGTCCTTTGTTAGAGCTGGATTGGGCTGGTGCGTGTTGCTCACTAGGTGAACAAGGTTTTTATTTAGTACGCTTAATCTTTTCTTACAAAAAGAAAAATTGTCGTACTAACTTGTATTCCTCTGATTCCAATTTACTTGCTAAGGCTTTCAACTTCTTACCCAGTCTCCAGAGGTCTCTATACAGGTTTGCTGGTGTCGGTTCTCCTGAGATCTTGATTCTGACGAATGCGAAGATTAAATTTCCTAAGGTTTTGTTAACTTCTAGCACTGCCAGCATTAAAGAGGTTCCCATATGGGAATATGGGTTGTGGGGATCAGACCGCCATTGTAATATATGTAGTCACAAAGGCTGTCTGATTCCTACGACCCATATTCCCATCTGGGAACCTCTTTAATGCTGGCAGTGTAGGAGCTCCGATAACGCTAGGTGTACTGCGTCCAAAATTTTGAATAATGGTAACAAAAAGGAAGAGTACTATGGTAGTTCTTAGGAGATATCCTAAGGCTAATTGATCAAATCGAAAAAAGAAAACAAACAACAAAAACTTTCTGACTAATAACTGGAAAAAAAAAATTGATGATTTTTTTATGGGTTTTTAATTGGTTTTTTGGAACTAAAAGCGAAAAAATGATAAAAAAAAAACTGAAGCACGTGTTTTTCTTGTTAGTCTCGGGCTATTAGCACTCGATGAGGCCCCCAATTGTCAGGGTGGCTAATGATATGACGTACAGAAAGGTCTAGTCTATCAACTCCGTACGTGAGTCCTGACAAGTTATTCCGCTGGTCACGGGGAATACACACTGTTCCTTCTAGTAGAGTTGTTAGAACCGAACAGAAGGATGTTAGCTAATGATTCAATCTCCTTGGTTCCTTGGTAAGGTACTTCGAACTACAGGCCCACTGCTTGTTTAGCAGATGATAGCTGGTCTGGCCTGAGCCGTAGTTCTTCTCAAGTCCTAAGACAATGAGTAGCCTGCGATCAAATCGACAGGGATTTTGCCAACCAAGAGGTCACAAAAACTGGGTCCTTGACCAGTAGAAAATGAAGAAACTGACTAACCTAGATTACGTTCGAAGGATAGGAGTTCTCTAGAATTTTAGCTAAGAAGTTATAAAGAAAATTTGACGCTGATTTAGAATCTGTTGAAATATAAGGGTCTAAAGTTATTCTTTGGGAATTTCTTTCAGAACGGGTATTTCAAAAGATAAGGGATCTCCTAGTTTTAGATGTGATCTAAATAAAAGATAGCAGTGGTAAAATCAGGTGCCGTCTTTCTATCTTGCTTATCAGTCGGGTATTTATACTCCTAGACTCTACTCGTATCGCTTGTGGTTGACCATAGGTTTCTTTTCTCTGGAGCTTACTGCTCCGAACTAATACCTCTTGATTTTACGTAAAGTGAATTTAATTTGTTGAGTCTTCGACACTACACCTTAACTCGTCTACTTCTCCATTGACAGATTCTCAGGATTGGTCTCTTGGCAACTTTGATTAGTTAGATAATCATCATTAGCTTGTGAGTCGTCTTAGTATCAATTACTTCATGTTCTTCCTTGGCATTAGCTAATCTATAGTATTCTTTATCAACCTTCTTACTAGTAGTTTCATAAGCGTCCCTTTTCTCCGGCCTAGTCTCTTTCATCGGTGACTCGGGTGTTCTTTACTATTCTTTCGAGAACTTCTCTAGCTAGGTCATTCCTTAGATTAGAGAAGGTAAGAATATGGTTCTTTAGATTTTAGATGTTAATCTCTAAAATGCATATGTTTGAATGTCTTTTTTATACGACCTTTGAAACTAGGTCTAGAAGTTGTAATTTTATTAAAGTATAGTATCACATGTGCTTTCCTCTTTATACTTATGGAAGGAAATGAAAATTTTATTATTTATTTTTATTATTAAAAGTGTAGCTCTTCTGGCTCTTCCTGCTTGAGAGCTTGGGAGCTGACAGGGGGCTTGTTGAGGCATGCTGGCTGTGAGACATGTATTCTACTGAAGCAAAAGAGCCCATATTGTTAATTATCTTTGAGGAAAATTAAGAAACATGAAGAGTCCGTTTTGGATCACCTTCTGCCCAGCTGCTCTCAGCTGCTTCATGGTCAATCAAAAGAAGGGGTGATGAGCTGGACTGGGAGTGGGAAGGCTTGTTGAACCTGGAGAAAGAGCTCATATTGACAAATCCTTTGATAAGCAGTTGGAGGTGTAACACAATTTGAATGGAAGTAGAGAGATGAAATTGACCCATAGCAGTTCAAGCCGTCACCCGGAACCGAAAATCCGACGGATATCCCTCGGAGCAACCGTCGGACCCGGGTGACGGATAGGACCTTCCAACCATCCGGTGGCCGGATAACCGGTCGGTCCGGTAGTCGAATGAAGGGGCCAGAAAAGCTGATTTTTGACGGATATCCGGCGGATATCAGTCCAAAAGGCAGGCGTGTATTTCATATTGTTGTAGGTTAAAACATAATAAAAATTTGTAAAAAAAACAAGCGGGGTGACCACAAATCAAGCACTATTTTCATCACCATCAAGTTCAATAAGAGTAGGAATTTTCAAAGGCCCAAAAATTCGGTGCCAATCTTTTACGCAAAAAAGTGTCTCAACATGCAGACTTGACAAGCTACTACGCTGAGAGCCCAAGATCCGTTTAGTTTTATTAAACTGGCCCTCTGAAGGACAACTAGTTGCTGGAATAGCCAGATACACCATCGCCATATTGGCCAAACCAGGATAGATGGACATGCGTTCTTTCCAAAATGTCAACACATGAGTGTCACGGCTTTCAAGCTTGTCGCCGAGGTATTGAGCAACCTCACTTTCTATTGAATGCTCTTGTGAGTTGTCTCGAGTGTGAAAGATTGCGTCTTCAAAATATTGTGAGGTAGACGTTGCAAGAGGTGATTGTTTGGTAGAAATCGATGTGGTAATCGGTGCTTCGGTTTGAAATTTCCTGGCCTCGCCTTCAAAAGTTGACCTAAAGTCTGAAACATAGACATCATACTTGGCAAAGAGCATTGCTCGTTCCTGGTTCAATGAATATTTTGATCAGTACAAAGATGAAGTAGAAAGATTAGATTGGTACTAACTTGGAAATAGTTTAACTTGAGACGAGGATCCAGTATGGTGGCACAGATTGGTGCCGGTTTGGTGAGCACTTTCTTGAAATAATCTTCAAGTTTAGCAATCATGCTTTTGGATGCAGGTTTCAATTGATCGAAATCATATCGTCCAGCAACCTATTAAAGTTGAACAAATTAGCAAATGGTGATGTGATTTTGATTTAAAAAAAGGCTTACCGAGTTGAGTCCTTGTAAAACTACAATATATATAGGGACGACTTGATGCATCGTTGGGAACTTTGATTTACAAAGTATCTCAGTGGCTTCACTGAGCGGTTCCAAGAATTCACACATCTGTTGGACATAATTCCACTCAAGAGGTAAGAGAGCGTATTTTTTGAAATCTTGACCCTTGCAAAACTCATCGCATGAGTCTTTGAGACGTAGAAGCCTTCTAAACATGTGATACGATGAATTTCATCTCGTTGGAACGTCGACCACAAGTCGAGTTACAACTTCAAGGTTAGTGTTTTTTTTGGCTGGAGCTTGCCGAACGTGATCAATTGTCGGATCTTCTAACATATAGTTAATTGCATCCTGGTCCGCATCGTCCACAGAATCGGTAGGATGTTCGACAGCACCGGTGGAGTTAGAGGCAGCTGCAGATGCCATTGCCACAGCGACTTTGTGTCGCATCTTGACGATGTTAGCAAACACTTGAGCACGTTGAGGACTTGAGCGGGTACATGTCACTAAACCATGGCATCGATTATAGATGGTCTTGAGATTAACTTGATACACATCGGGTGGGTCAATAAGATCGTGGATGTTCGAATTGGATGCAGCCTCATTGTCATCGAAAACCTTGCCAAACACCTTTAAGCCTTCTTTCGCGGCGAGGTTGATGACATGAGCTACACACCCATGTACCTGGGTGGTATGATCAAAGTCAATGCCTTCAGTCGAACCAATTTCGCGTCCGATTGCGGCATTCGTGCTGATGTTGTCCGCGGTCATCGCACTCAACTTCTTTGAGAGATCGTATTTGTTCAAATAATTGATGATGATACCAGCAAAGTTTCTTGCATCATGTGCACCTGGAGTTCATTCAATCAGTCAAATTGAATTGGCTGAATCAAAAGGAGTATAAAACATACCTTTTATTTCTGCAATACCTAGGCTAAGATCCAATAATTCCCAGTTTTCGTTGATAAAGTGACCAGTGAGTGACATGAAGGGTACGTTGTTTGGCGAAGTCCAGGCATCTTGAGTTATCGCAATCGATTTGCAAGGTCCAAAGTAAGACTTCTTGATGAAGTCTTTGTAATAATAATAAATTCTACGCATGATTAGCAGTTGCAGTCCGTTTGCCTAGCATTCCGGATACATGAGGGCTACAGAGTGCCAAGAGCTTTTGAAAAGATGGTTTTTTGACTATTGAAAAGGGGAGATCACAATCGGCGATGAAATAACAGACACTCGTCTTGAGACTGGTGGTGTTGAGTTTATTCTTACACAAGTTAAAAAGATTCTACGTAAGTATCGATAATGATTTTTCTTTCAAAAGAAGTACAACTCACAACATGTGCTGTTTTGGCTTTCTTGAAAGCGCCAATGATGTTACCTTGATCAGGTAACATGCCATTGCGGACGCCGTGTTTGATTTCGAGGTGATTCTTCATAGACAATGTACTGCCCTTCTTATCACGGGCTAACTCCTTCCCGCAGTCCTTTCCGTCCGCCATTTGAAAAAAACACTTATTGAAGTCTTTATCTGGTAGCTTTTTGAAATACCTCCAAACCCAGCTCGTATTCGGACGAGAAGTTGTATTTGATGTGTCTCCGATATTGGAATGATCGGCTTGTGAGGCTGTGTCTGTAATGGTCCCTGGGCCTGAAGACATATTGATTTAAGTTTAATTTGAAGGTGATTAGGTGGTACGAGGTGGTTTCTGAATAACTATAATAGAGATGATTGAGCGGTAATTCCATCAAGAATCGAGATTCTGTGAATGTCAATTCTTGATTCCCAGTTCAATTTGAAAAAAAAAATCTAAAAAAAAAAATAAGGTCTGAGACTTGAGTGAGGGCACTTCGGAAGATGGAAAAAGAAAAAAGCGAGATATGGCCCCGGGACGGCCAAAGAACTACCCGGGTAGCCCCGGTTTTGGGTTCAATTCCCAGCTACGGAGGTTTTTTCGACCAGATTGCCGGATATCCGCCGGATATTTGGCTCGGTTGTTGAATGGATGATTTTTGAAAAAAAAACCGTCCGGTTTTTCTCCGACGAGTCCGGATACTGTAAATACCCGTCGGGTCGGTGCTCGGAATGCCCAGAGGTCGCCGGATAGTCGCCGGATAGTCGCCGGGTGACGGCTTGAATAGCAGTAGATGAGATTTTTGACATGAGCGCAAATTGATATTGATCAACCAAGAAAAAAAATGTTGAGAGTCTTGAATTGGGCTGATTGTCAACTCTTCATTATATCAAGATCTTCAGTGTCCTTCTTATACAAAATACTTGGCATGTATATTGATAAAACCTGTAACAAAGTGGATATTTACTTGAATTCAATGCAACAGGTGCCCAAAGGAACGACGGCACCTGTGTAGTTCCATAGAAACTCAGGGATGAACGGAAAGAGGCACAACCCGGTACCAGAATAGAGGTACCGGACCAAAAGACATACAGTCTTGTGAAGACTTCGAAAAGGTGGAATTTCAAATTTGAAATTCTACCTTAGAGAAAACTTTCCTTCATCCCATCTTCACTATCTTCTAGAATAAAACAACAGGTAACAAACACAATCTCATTATTTCAATTAGTCAATTTTCTTTTAGATTATATTACATAAAATCTTAGATCCACAAACATGTCAGCTCAAGAATTTGCAAACAACTGTAACAACACAGACCTACCACCAAAAGGGACAGCACTGACTACCGTCATGTCAGAACAAAATGAAAAGGAACAATCTTCGAGTAAAACACGTGGAGGAAGAAAAGCAAAAGGAAAGAAAACGGAAATTAATATAGAAGTTAGACAAGAAGATAGTGGAGGTAGGAAAGAAGATGGAGATAGAAGAAATGATGAAGGAGGAGAAGAAACAAACGAATTAGAAGAGAAAGAAGATGGCGGAAATAGAATGGAAGGAGTAGAAATGGAAGATGACAGACTTAGAGATGGAAATTTACGAGAAGATAGACAAGGTCTTGGTCAATTCGAACATTTGATAAATGATAATCAACGAGGATTAGTAACAGGTTTAGGTTAGTACTGATGACAATGTTTGAACATACCTTTCTTTTTGTTATCCCCTTCTTTCTCTCTCTATTATTCCATTCTTTCTATTATGTCATTCTTCCTATTTCTGTTATCCCAGTTTTCCTTTTCCCCCTCCTTTGTTTCGGTGATCACAGTCTTTTCCGAAATAATCCAACATATCCAAAAAAAAGAAAAAAAAGTGATCGAGGTCATGAGTCTTAGTTATAAAGCAGAAAGACTGATCATACCTAGAATTAGTTTAAGACGTGATAAAGGAAACCTAACAGAGGTTGACCTGAAAAGATAAAACGCAGGAAACCAATAAATTCTTCAATCAATTGAAGATATGGTTGACCTATATTTGAAAAAGAAGGAAATCGAAATGATTAACCTGTATGATGTGAAAGAAGGAAATCGAAAAGATTAACCTAAAATATGAACGAAGGAAATCATTATGATTAACCTGTACCAAGAAGGAAATCTTACAGATTAACCTGAAGAACAAATAGACCGTGAAGTGAAACGTGATACTAATACAAAAAAAAAAAAAAATGTGTTCTATTTTCTGTGATTAGGAAGAGTGAATGAGGATATGGAAGAATCAGCCTATATCGAAATCAATCATAAGAAATGGATTCACAACATACAAACATCAGTTACGAACAGCAACTTAGCTCAATATGAAATCCTGTGCAAAGGTTATGAGAAATGGTGTGACAAGAACCAAACTAGACAGAAAAGTGTTGACTTACAAGATCTTGATCTCAACATAGTGATAAATAATGAGAAGAATGAAGTATCAGCATCATCAAAAGACGTTACTAAAACGAAAAATGATTCTAATACAAAAATGAAAATAGGCGACCAAGTCACTCACCTTTTAACGAATCTATCAAAATACTGGCAAGATTTAATGATTAATAAGACAGCACATGTACCGGTTTCCATCTTCTGCCCAAAATGGATCCTACAAGACGCCAACTTTATGAGGACTAGAAAAGCAAAAGTCGCAAGTTGTACATCCGATGTGATTCCATATGTCGGCTCACCGTACCTAAATGAATTCAGACTAAGTTTTGCTGAATGGTCGATTCGATATAACCTCATGGTGAAATACCAAGAAGAAAAGTTTGACAAACTAGATAGTCAAAAAGACTCACCAATTGCTCCTCGGTTACGAGCCCATCGGGAAAACGTATTACAAATTCAAATAGACTGTTATGGAAAATGGCCACCGGCAATGAGATACGATATTGCACATAGGAGGAATGTCTGGGAGAACCGTTTAGAAAATGGTTCAATGGCAGATGTAGGAACATTGGATAAGAGATTAGCAGATCAAGCTGAGAAAGACTCGAAACATTTTAATGATTTTGCTTACGATGACAACCCTTTTGTTTTTGGAGGACCAATGCAACATGTGAATCCAATGGACGGGAAAGTCTACCCAGCACATAGTTCCTGGGATACGGTTGGAGCATTAGCCAATATGCAAGTCGAGATGCTGACAGGAAGGAATTTGAAAGTCTGGAATACTAACCAACCAGCGAATCCGAGTACATTGTCCTTAGAAAGAGGAAGCACTGGAGTTATAAGATCAGAAAGAGGTTATAAAGGAAACAAGTTTGATCCAGATTATCACAAGAAACAACAAAAACAACATCAAAACTATCATACTAGTCAAAATTATTATCAGAACAACAATCAACCCTATGGGTATAATAATAGAAATAACGCACCAAATCAAAATCATAGTAATTTCTTCCAAAATCATGGAACTTACACATCCAACCGAGGAAATGGGAGAGGAGGAAATCATCAAAACTCAATTGGTCGTGGAAACCAGTACCATCAAAGTGGGGAACGACCATCCATCGGTCCCGGGAGTTTCAATAGATTAATGAGTGAAAACAACGTGACTAAAGGTGCTGAGAATGGAAATGTACCAACAGCTTCTAGTTCAAAGTGAGTAAAAAAAAAAAAATCTTGAGAGACTAGTATACACACATCATTGTAATTGTTGCTTTCATATCTAAGAATTTGTGTTTCACTTTGGGCGCGTCGTAATTTTGTTTCTTTTTCAATTATGGGTTGCAGGAATTGTGAAAGAATATAAACTGATGTAAGGTGCTGTTGTTCTGGTGTTGCAAATTTCTGTTCTACTGTTCTGCTATGAAATCTACTTGGTTTGATTTAGAAACTTTGCCTGTGAAGAGGAGACACGTAGTGTATCAATTGACATGAGACCGCGAGATCAAACTAGAAACGTGACAGTTACCAACAACCCTGACGACCTGATAACTAAAGAACATCAGAAAGAATGTCATCAAAAGAATCATATTGATTATCATCTGAATGACCCACAAAACATACGAGACTGGCCGACCAAAGTAAAGAGCGAGATGAACCTAAAAGAATGGAAGAATCTATTAGATGGTTGCGGATTGTCGGAGAAATGGGGAAAAGTATGGATAGGACTTACAGAAGGTTTTCATCAAGGAATCCCACAACACCTTCTAGGAGACCTTAAATGGTATACCCCCGACAATCACAAGTCTGCACTCTTGGTCCAAGATAAAATTATGAATAATCTGATGAAAGAAAGGAAACTTGGACGGATTTTTGGACCATTTACCCACGACTTTGTATACCAACGATGGGGATTCTTCCGGTCAAACCCCATGGGGAGTGTGACGAATAACGATGGATCTTTAAGAATGATAAATGACTTATCTTACCCTAATAGTAACCATAAGAGACATCAGCATAAACAGAAACAGGAAATAGGAAAGACAGTCATGGAAGGTGAAGAAAATGAGAATGAAGAAGAGGAGATATGGCGATCAGATGGGGCGAAAGAAATTATAGAAAACTTACTGTACGACAAAGAGGGCGAGGAACTCCCATTGGTAAATTCATTCGTAGATAAAGATGACTTTACGACGACCTGGGATGACTTTAACGTAGTCGCAGGCTATTTCAAAAGGAATATGAGTATTAGGTTATTGTTAGCAATCTTCGATTGGCAAAAGGCTTACAGACAGGGTTCGACTCACCCATCGCAATGGAAATTTCTCACCATAAAAGATTTCCAAGGAAACATATGGATTGACACTAGGATACCATTTGGAGGAGTAGCGGGTTGCGGTACTTTCAGATGGTTAGCTGACGCGTGGAAAGATATAATCATGAAATTGTTAAAAATAGAACAAGTTTTTCGGTGGGTGGATGATAATATGTTCATCAAGAAAGAGGGTGATGTGTTGAATATGGAAGATGTGGTCCAAATTAGCGTAGGAATGGGAGTTCAGTCGAATGCGGAGAAGTTTGTCGACTGGGCAATAGAACAAAAGTACCTTGGATTCGTTTGGAATGGAATAGATAAGTCAGTACGGTTACCAGAAGAAAAGAAGATTGAAAGATTAGAAAAATTAGAGGAACTACTCACACCAGAAAAGAAGTTTAGTAAGTTAGACATTGAAAAAATCATAGGACAGCTGAGTCACATGACATACATCTTACCATTCATGAAATGTTACCTTTGGGATTTATATTACTTCGAGAAATCATGGTTTAATCCAAGAGCAATGAGGCAATTAACACATGGTGCCACAGAAGAATTAAAGGAATGGCAATCTGAACTTTTGAAATTCGATAGACTACAGTTGAAACCAGATATAGAACCCACTGAAATCGGATGGGTGGGAGACGCGAGTACAGGGTTCGGCGTCGGTATACTGATAGGCGATAGGTGGTCCAGGATGAAGTTAAAAGAAGGTTGGAAGTCCAGGGAGATATCACAAGGGAATCGAACGCGTGACATAGCGTGGATCGAAACCGTTGCTGTTCGACTCGGCCTATTAATGCTAGAACAATTAAAACCAACTTTGAACCAAAATTTCATTGTCTATACGGATAACACCACTACACAAGCAGTAATAAAGAATCATAAGTCAAAGAATCAGCTAGTAAACAACGAGTGGAAGAGAATTCAGAAAGAACTTACTCGACTGAAGTGTTCGATCACCGCGAGAAGGGTATCTTCAGGTGAAAACGAGGCCGATAGTTTGTCAAGAGGTGTGAAGAAAGTAGGAGAAGAAGCGTTGGAAGTCAAGATAGAAATCCCGGTCAATCTCACACTGTTGCTAGAAAGAAACTGAGGTAGAGAGATGGTGATAGATCAGAAAAAGATCCAATATTTCTTGAAAGATGTGAAAGGGTAAGCAAAAAAAAAAAAGTGAAATATAACAGAACAAATACCTAGAAGGGTTGGAGGTTAGGAATAAGGTTCTGACTTACTGAAAATAATTGCTTCTCTGGTTTACGCAAACTAGGGAGTTCAAATGGAAGAGTAACCCGGTGAAAGTACACCTGTTGAGCGGAAGTTGGTCGCAAGCCACGCTAGGAAACTATAGCACGGCGATGAGGAAATTAGAGAAGTTCGGTGAGGTTCAAGGGATGAAGCAAGGAGACCTTTTACCGTTGAGCCAGGAGAGGCTGTGGGAATTCGTAGTTTGGGCAGGTAGACAATGCAATCTAAATTTAGAAGACGAGAATGTTTTAGAGAACATGAATACCAGTCACAAGATAACAGCGAAAACTCTTACCAAGTACATCACAGGCATCCGATCTTGGCACCTCTTTCATAATCTACCCTTCCCAAATGAAAACGATAAAATTGTTAAACTCTTACTGAAAGCTTCAAGCCATGCAGATGCAAAAGAGAAAGAGAAATCAACGTCAGCCCTGAAGTCAGCGGTAACTTTAAGGCACTTAGCTGAATTGGCAAAAGACTTATTGAGTGGTGATCAGAAAGAAAGGATAGCACTAACGGTGGCATTAATCGCTTTCTGGGGGATGGCAAGGTTGGGAGAATTAGTTTCAGACACTAAAGGGAAAAGATCAGTTTCGTACAAAGATGTGCTTTTTAATAGCGGAAGAACTTACATGAAGATAGCCTTATACAACGCAAAAACCGCCAAACCCGGGGAGATACAGTGGTTGAAGATTGACCAGATTCCTTCGTTATTATGTCCTTGTAAGGCGATGATACGACTGATAGATGAATACACCGTACCTTCGATACACCTACCGTTGTTCTCTTACTATGAAAAAGGGAGATTGAACACACTAGCGAAATCATCAGCAATGAACATATACAGGAAGGTGTGGAAGAAGTATGACCAAGATTCAAACCTGTCGGGTCATTCCTTCCGAATAGGAGGGGCTACGTTCCAATGGAACGACAAGCAACCATTGGATGAGATTGTTAAGGTCGGTAGGTGGGAGTCGAAAGCCTATCAACTTTATCTAAGAAAATACACGACAGAAGATATAGATGATGCAAAGATCGTTTGGGAAGCGATGAAATTGAAAATACAAGACAGGGAGAAGAGTGAAAGAGAAAAAGATTATGTCGAGTAGACTAAAAAGCTTACCGTTTTGTATTATGAGTATTAAAAAAAAAAAAAAAAAACCTTTTTTCGTTAGTTTTGGAGATAGGAAACAAAGGGGAAAGAGATAGAACATGTATAATGCAGTGAGTAGCGTACCTTTACCTATGCGGGTTGGGAGACAAGTAAAACATAAGTGAGAAGGATAAGTGAGAAGGATATTATCCAATTGAATGGAAGATCGACATAGTCAGACAGGTTTGTGGGAGAAGAAGTCGTACACAGAAGGGGAGATACGCACTCGGGACATACCGAGGCAGGCTCTCCGCAGGCTCCGGACGATACGTCCCGAGAAGAGGTAGCAGAGAGCCTACCCGGTCTGGAGACCTGCGGCCTAACGGCCCCCCCCAAACACACCATGTAGCTTAGTAGCTTAGTATTTTCTGATACTAGGTTATGTGGTAAAAGGTTGAAAGACTAGAGTAGTCACTTAGCGTGATTTGTTAAGATGAAATTAAGAAAACTGGAGAAAACGTGAAAGACAAAATATGAAATTAATATAGTTAAAAATCAAAATAAAAACCTCACACGTGAAGAGAGTTTCTATGGAATGCAACAGGTGCCCAAAGGAACGACGGCACCTGTGTAGTTCCATAGAAACTCAGGGATGAACGGAAAGAGGCACAACCCGGTACCAGAATAGAGGTACCGGACCAAAAGACATACAGTCTTGTGAAGACTTCGAAAAGGTGGAATTTCAAATTTGAAATTCTACCTTAGAGAAAACTTTCCTTCATCCCATCTTCACTATCTTCTAGAATAAAACAACAGGTAACAAACACAATCTCATTATTTCAATTAGTCAATTTTCTTTTCCATCCCACCCGCCCCAACACCCGACCACGCAGAGAGCCTACCCGGTCTGGAGACCTGCGGCCTAACGGCCCCCCCAAACACACCATGTAGCTTAGTAGCTTAGTATTTTCTGATACTAGGTTATGTGGTAAAAGGTTGAAAGACTAGAGTAGTCACTTAGCGTGATTTGTTAAGATGAAATTAAGAAAACTGGAGAAAACGTGAAAGACAAAATATGAAATTAATATAGTTAAGGGCCCGTTCGGTTCGGTCGGTCACATATTATGTGACCGACTTTTACACCAAAATTGTTACATACAGTGATATAATATATGGACCATATATTACCCATATAGTCGCTTTTACATAGCCGTTCGGTTCGAATATGTGACGTCAATATCTCATCGCACATCTTCAGATATTCGTCCAAATAGAGATACAGCCTTTGGGCTGTATCTACAGCCTCTTTCTCAATCTGCCCCTCCCCAATCTATCTACTTCGTCCATACCCTTCTCCTTATCTCGATACCCGCACACCCTCTTTCCAACGTCTCTTTTTATTCCTCACCTTTCCTCTCTCCTTTGCTCAGCTATCCTCGAAGATTCTTCCTCCAGCTAGTTCATCAAACTCGCTATCAAATTCGATATTAGTTTCCAATTTCATGATTCTTTTATCTACTCCAACTGGCTATTGAACTCGCTAGTAGTCCTCAATTCAATCGATCTATCATTAAATCCCTATTAGTTCTTGATTCAATAGATCCTTTTATTCACTTTTTGGCCATTGAATCAAATTCAATATTAGTTTCCAATTCCTTGATTTTTTTTATGAAGCTTGTTTGTAGGTGAACGAGAAGAATGATGAGAATGGTCTTTAATGACTGTTTGATTTTTTATGAAGCTCGTTTGTAGGTGAACGAGAAGAACAAAGAGGGTCTTTAATGACCGTTTTGATTTTTTTGGGGGGAGCAATCGAACAGATTGCATCTCGTTACAATCATTACCGAACAGCGATATGATCAACGGAGGTCAACAGACGTCTGTTGACCTCCGTTTGGATTTCTGTTTGGTAATCTCAATTCCCGAAATACGAATATCTCTATCTGCCCCTTCATATAGGGGCAAAATGAGATTTCGTTTTCAGGGCATATAATATGCGAAAAGGAACCGAACAGGCCCTAAAAATCAAAATAAAAACCTCACACGTGAAGAGAGTTTCTATGGAATGGGTATCACAATGAATGTTCCTTTTGAAGTCAGCTTTGAATACAAATTATTCCATTATATGACCTTGTTATGACATCATTGACATCAGTTTCTATTCAATTTTTACACTAGCACCCATCCATCTCATACCAAACAAGATACATGTCAGGCGGAGAGAACAAGGTTCATCAAAGGAGCAGACTGAGTTACTCCCGCAAGTTCTGGCATCCAAAAGGCAACAGGGGGCTGAGCCGTACATCTGTGGCATTTGTCGATTCTTCTAGTGGGTCGTGCCTTTGACAAAGGCACGACTCCAAAGCTACCTCACCTCAATAAACCTTCATCAACACAAATCGTGTCAATGAATCATTCCAGTACCATCGCGAGTCTCAGATACAAAAAAAGTATCTTAATGTAATTATAGAATATGAGAAAGAGCTTAGATGCAAAAAACAATGAAGAGGATTACAAGATACAAGAGGAGAAAGATTTAAATCAGATCAAGAACAACAGGATAACAATTCAAGACAAAAAAGCATTCCAAACAAGATAAAATCCTAGACAAGAACCAAGTGAACAATCAGAGCGCGTGTCCAATACAAGTTGATCTAAATAAAATGAACCACTCATATTGACATCGCTTTGAATACGAACGGTTGGTAGTTAAGTCTTCTAACAGGAGCTGTTAGATCAAACGGTGGAAGGAGACCATTCTTTTGAATAGCCTCGCGGTCATTGATTGGCTTGATAAGACATGCCACTTGCTTGATCTTACTTGATAATCTTGGAATCATCCCAGTTGTAGGCGAAGGAGTTCCACTCGATTTATCAATCCTTCTTGTTGATGGTAAAGTTAGAGATGGCGTCGTGAGATAAGAGGTACGAGCCGATCCTACTAACTGACGATGACTTGAAGAGGATAAACCCGATTGTACGACACTTGGGACCATCGTCTTTGAGTGCTTGTCTCTGCTAGAGTGCCTGATCGGTGTAGATGATGGGCAACGTAACACATCGTCCCCATTTCCTGACATTGGAGATGAAGAGTTCGGAATGATCGATTGTGAACGTTTCATCGCTTTAGGTTTCGTTTGAGCTTCGTATCCTAAAGCCTAAATTGAAAATCAGATGCGTGTAAGCAAAATCCAATTCCGAAGATTTTAAAGATATAGAAAGAGAAGGAGAGAAATGAACGGAATGGAGACAAACCAAGTCATCTTCCTCTTCAATTTCTGCTGTCTCGTCCTTCACATCCTCAAAGTGATAGATCAACCTTTGACTGAAGTTGTGATTGACCGGGAATCCAGCGGGTACACGGATAGGAACCTTGGTCTATAGTGAAAACCATGTCAGAAGGATTGAAAATTGATCTTGAAATATTAAAAAATCACTTACCGATCTTTGACATGCATATTTATGAGATGTCAAAGTGTTGATGGATCTAGCTAGTGCGATCAAGAGTGGATCGCAATCATCCTTTCAAATCGACAGAGAAAACGAGTGAAAGCGAGGATCAGCAGCAGAAGAGAAGATAGGATGTTAGAAAGACTTACTAGTTTCGATCCCTTGGCGGACTCCTCGTAATCCTTCGAACCCTATGGGTTGAGATCATGGCGTTCAATACTCAGTAAACTCATCATCATAACTCAAGAATAGAGGTAAAGACTGACTTTGAAATTCGAGGATGAGATCCCTAAATCTTTGTTACCTTTGTTTGATAACTTTAATGCCGTTAGAATTCTGGCACGAACGCATGGTTGAGATGATGAAGAGTTCATGATGAGTGATGATGATAGATGAACGATTAGAAGTAAGATAAAAGTGTTTAGCTCAGGGAAGATAGATCGGATCAAAAGATTCGAAGTGAGATTGGTAAGTGATGTAAAGTGATTTGGGATGAGATGATGGTGGGAATTATGTTGCGATGGGAAGGAAGGAGGTTTTATTTATACCAATTGGGTGAGGATGTGGTTCGGGTGCCTATCTGCTCAGGTACCACCGAGACTTCTGGTGTCCTTGATTAAATCAATGAGCTGTTCAATTTCTTGATCAGGCACCCAATTTTGTCTATGGTCGTTTGAATCAGGCGTCTCGCCATCTGATCTTCGGAAGTCAAGAATGATCCTGCAAAAGTACGAAAGGTAGACTTTTGAACGAAGCTCAGTCAGTGAAGAATTTTCCACTCAACGTTCATTCACAAGTTGGCATCATCAGCCGAATTCATCACTACAACCACTTGGTTTTGATTCTTTTATTGATTTTTGTTGATCAGGTCTCAAAAGCACAAGCTCAGAGAAAAAATGGCTGAAGTGCATGTGACAACATTCCTCGGGATTTCCCTTGTTTGCCTCTTCCTCTTGTTCTGCCAGGTACATGATCAACTATGTATAGGCCTTACATCACCATAATTGTTTGCAGAAATGCGAGCTTGGCATCGGTCAAAATACTTCCAAAGCCTATATGCGTGTTTTGACTCAGCTGCGGAATTCTCAATGAGTGATCCATTGGTAGCACGATGTAGATTTGACGCCACTTCCATGTGCTCAGATCTTGAGTCAAGTGGTGACATAATCGGAAAATCATGTCCCTGTCCGTCTGCATTCTGAGGATATGTTTTACTAGAAGTCATTGCCAAGATTGTGAATACCTTCCAAAAGATGTAGAACACAACGGTGAGCGTACAATGTGTACGGCTTTCGACTCTCTTTTCATGTTCTTAGACCGAGCACTCTAAACTTCGCATAACGTATGAGTCAAGCTGATCAATTAGGTTACAGAAAATCCCTGATGTTCTGTGATTGTGCTTTGAGATCCAGGCGCTGTTGAACCGCAATGCACTTGACTATAGCTTAAAGTTGTGTCACCCTTCTATCATTGAGAATTTTTTGTACTCCTTGAACTTACGTCTGGAAGGAAACTTTGTTGAATGATTTGCGTTTCAGACAATCAAACAGAATAGTGAGTCAAAATTGCTCAGGCTGCGGAACAGATGACAGTGCTACTTCCAGGATCCAGGTGATGGAGTGCCAATTCTCCCAAATTTTCCAAAGGGTCTATGGACCCACCAGAGCCGACTTTGGTGCGTCTGTAAGATTGGAGTAGTGAGGCACAAGAATATGATGCTTACATGAGCCACGCCCAGGCGATGTACTCAAAAGCAGGGTATCGAGCCAATGGCCTTCAACTTCTCATATCCCATCCTCATCCCCTCTGATTGGTTCTCCTTGCGCGTAGTGTAGCTTTTTCTCCTTCTTCTGAACGATATCTTCTTTCCCTCATACGCAGCTTTCAAAGGCCTGACCAACCAAGCCAAGCATTGCAGGGGTATTTTCTTGCCTTTTTGACAAAGCTTCAAACGCACGCATACATCAGCACAAATCTCAATATCATGTTATCTTCACATGCAGCTATCTTTCTGGGTCTCTGTATCTTTTTACCAAGCGTAAGCCACCTTTGAATACAAAATCATATAATTAATTTTGAGAGTTTTATCAAAGTTAATTCAAAGTGAAGGGTTTTGTTTTTGTCTCGCTCTCCTTAGTTGACTTCGGCAGGCCATTCACACCCACCTCAGACTGCAGATATGTTTTGGCGTTGGCAAGATAAAGGAGACTCAGATCCAAGTCATCACAATATCTTCACCGGTAAAGCTACAGCTACCTGGACTAGAACCGAAAGCTGTTTAAAGAGAGACGCGTACGAAGATATGCACCCATTTATCACTGGCACGCCTGTGACTATCAAGGCGGTGACCATCAACAATAGTAAAGATTACATGGATCCAAACAGCGTTTATAATTGGGGACATGCGAGACACTCCACCTCTATATACTGTAACGCGCATTCGAGGACTGACTTCTGGATTTACAGAGCTGGAGATCGATCACAAGGGATGAAGATCCGATTTCCTGATGTAAGCTTTCATCGGATGTCTATGACACTTACCCATCCACTTTACCAAAGTTGTTTTGGACGGACACGAATGCTCGGGTTTCTTACGCCTGATTTTTTTCTCTCAACACACGATATATCGACGATGCGTGATGTTTGCATGATCCATTTCTCATTTCATTAGATTTGTACCGGTACGCAACACAATTCGATTTATCAGGACTCTGTCTTCTCCGCAATCTAAACTTCATCAACTTATCATATATTTTTATTTCGGGGGCTTTCGACAGATAAAGACTGTCCAGGTCCAGACAAAGAGATACCAAATGTTCAATGTCTGAATGGTCAGTTTTTTATTTATATTGATCTGTTGGCATCAAGATTTTGGTTTCTCAATCCATGCTTCTATCTACACACTCAAACACAGGTCCAAAAGGAAGGCTCGTCATGTACCGTGACAAGTGGATCAATGAATGCATCGATCCTTGAGCTTAAATAATCTACCTGCCCATGCCCTCATTGCGAGTCGAGGGAGAGGAAAATAACGTCTTCATATTTTTTGTTTTTAATCTCTTCCTATCTTCATTTTTCTAGTCTTGTAGTACTGACTAATTCACCTCTGAGGAGCCTTGATGGACGATATTCCTCAATTTTGGCCAATACAAAATCAGGAGCCTGTGCCCACAATCAATGTGAATTTTGCGCGCGGAAGGGATTTTTACAGATATTTCTGCAGGCGTGGTGCTGTCATACTATGTGCTCAATGGATCAAAGCATGTTGGTGCATGTGGGCCATCATGTTGAGCCTGTAACATTAGACTAGCCTCTAATGCGTATCTCTGTAGTAGTCTGTAGTCCTTTGTGCGCGTGAAGGATATGTGATATCTTATCCTTGTTTCTACTTTGCAGCTGCAGGCAGTTATCTCTTTGTCCATCATGATTCATGCCCCATTTTTTTATCTTCATCCCAGTTGGCCTTTTGGGTTCAATTTGGTGGGGAGCGTAACAGTATCAGTCTTTTTCTGAGACTCTGTCGCTCTGAGACTCTTCTGAGACTCTCTCTGAGCTACAAAAAATAGTGGCTGTCTGTATACAGTGTGGTCACAAAAGGTGGCACTCCATAGTTCAATTGCACAGTGTACCATACCAAGGGAACCAAGATGGTCCGAGCTATTGGAATTCATCAACATAACATCAAAAGAAGTCGTCAACGCATCAAGGCATCAAAACACAAACACTTATCTCGACTTGAGGCTTTTCTTGGAACAAAATCAATCAATGAATCACAGAACTGAAAAACAAGAATTCAAAGAATGATCAAATTAAATCCATCAATGATTCATTTTACATGGGGGGCTAATGGTTCTACATTTGAAACTAGTTTTGTTCAAATCAAATTTGATATCCTACTTGTTTACATTTAACTTGCACAAACTTTTCAATCGATTTATGAAACCATTTCCAAGCTCGACCAAAGCTCGTAAGCTCATCTATTGGTAAGTCTGGACTGAGCTTTGTCACTTCTTACTCATCCAACATATGTTATATCTTTGAATCCTCTGATCACATTAACGGCTTCTTATAAAGCTGAAACGTTGTAAGTATTTTCTATTAGGGTGTCCTTTTCATTACAATTGGCTCGTTTGGAGCGATTAATTTTTTAATCATCTGTTTATTGTTTCTCTTACTTCATTCAATTCGTATCTTTGTAGCTCTAGTTTTCACAGAGCTTATATGTGACTGTGTGATTCTGACTCTTGCTGACCCAACCTCTTGATTTGACGTTTTGATCAAATTAACGTAAGCTACATATTTGTCTTCTATTTCCCAACTTTCCTTCAAATCGTTTTGATTGAATACCTGTGTACAGGCCTAGAAGTTCAGCGAATCAAAACAAAACACACCTCTCGAAAACAGGCGCCACTCGAGAAGAAATTATACTATGCCTGTATGTCCCAGGGCTCGTCTCAGCGCAGTCTCAGAAAAAGACTGATACTGCATCTCTCCTATTTGGTGGGTTGATTGGCAATTTGGTGTTGAGTTACGTGGCCAGATGTTGGGCAGAAATAGGAGATACCCAGTATGTATTCTGGCAGAAAGTCGGATTTATCTCACTTTTGAATTTAAGTTTTGACTTTTGAGGTTTTGTCACCTGTGAGCTCGCCTGGAAGATCACACACGTCATCGGGGGCGGTGAAGTTGGACTTGAGAAAACATTTGACCCGCTTACAAAACCGTGGTCATCTGAATTGAACCACTCAGGAATCACGATAAAGAACTTACCTCTCAAGATGCGGCTAACGTTCATCATCGATTCAGTCGAGGAACCTTTTGGGATCGATCTTGACCCATCCATCACCCTTGAAGACTTGGGAGCACTGCTAGAAATCGAGGTAAATCAAGACATCATATCTCATGATGACCATCAAAACTCATCATGTGGTTCACGTTTTTAGCTACGGATACCCACCACAGAGCAACAAATATTTTACAACGGAAAACGATTGAACCAGCCCACAAGTAGTACCTTGGCGTCGTGTGGGATTACTTCTGATGACATGCTGGAATTGAGACGACTCACTGCATCTTCTTCTCAGCCGAGTTCTACACCAGCTGTCGCTGGAGGGTCAGTCTAGAGAAGCCATTCGATCACTGCAATCATTTATCCTTGAAAATCGAAACACGCAGCAACTTATTTTCAATACTTTTCTCGCTAGAAACATTGCAAATGACCTTGATCGGATGAGATTGCAGATCCTGGGAGATCCAGCGCTGATGGCTCAGCTTCGAGCAGTTTGAGTTCAATTTCCCTTTTCGCGGCGAGGATTCAGTATCTTGGGGTGATTAGAAGGAAATTCACACTGACTTATTGTCGCGTGCCGTTTGAAAATCCTCAGTCTAACCCCGAAATGGCCAACGCTGCTGAAACCTCTCCTGAAAGGTTTGCACAACTCATGAGTAATTTTCAGCAACAACATCAACACGCCGCTGTTCAGCGACGTCAGGATGAAGAGCTTTTAAACTCGGATCCCTATGATATCGAAGTTAGTGTTATCCTCGTTGATCTCTTTCCGCCGCTCAATTCCACAGCTCATGCCCACTCTTAGGCTCAACGAAGGATTGAAGAGCATATCAGACAAGAACGTGTATGGGAAAATATGCAGCATGCAATTGAATTTTCACCCGAGAGTTTCGGCCGGGTAACAATGTTGTATGTGGATGTCGAAGTCAATGGGCATCCAGTCAAAGCTTTTGTCGATTCTGGAGCACAAATGACCATCAGTTCAGTGAGGTCCCCTCACGATTCATTCTGTCACAACAACCTACTCACTTGTCACTTCCAATCTGCTTACATTTGACAAACTCAGTGAGCCCGGAGTGTGCTCAAACCACGGGGTTTGTCACTCACTTGGGCCGTTGAAATCGTGTTGATAGCTGATCCTCGCTCCTCTATCTCACCACAGCATTATGAGGCTTATCGATGAGCGCTTCAGCGGGATCGCGCGAGGCGTTGGTACGGCCAAAATCTTGGGCCGAGTTCATTCAGCACAACTGAAAATGGCAGATCTGCATTTACCATGCTCCTTCACCATCATGGAAGTAAGCCACGAGAGTTTTTCTTTGTCGTGACTCAATTCTCCATCATAGCATGATCTAATCTTCGTGAAATTGTCTTACCTCACGAACAGGGAAAAGGAGTCGACCTCTTGTTCGGATTGGACATGTTGAAACGACATCAGGCAATCATTGACCTCTCCAAAAATGCGCTGATCATCCAAGGTCGAGAGCTGAGATTCCTAAACGAGCATGAACTACCCGAGGAAGCTCAAGATGAACCAGCAGAATTGGAGCAAGCCAAAAAACAATCTTTGTTGGAAGATAACAGTCAAAAAGTCATTGCAGACGCTGCTAATCGGGCTGCTGCGGGTGGCGAAGCGTCTCAATCAGTAGGTGCAGGGGCCAGTGAAGCGGGTCTGGGAGCGAAGGAAAAATCTAAAGTTGATGCTCTGATTGCGTTGGGGGCAACCAACGAACAAGCATTGGCTCTGCTCCGCTCGACTAATTGGAACGCAGATTATGCAGCCAGTTTGTTGTTCAATCAGTAGTACTAGGAGCGGGCTTTCATGATGAGCTGTTGTAATGTTAACTGAATGAGTTGGACTTTGCTTGCCCGCTGGAATACACAATCGCAGTTGTCGCTGTAATGGTATCAATCGCGATTTGGAGCCCAAGTGGGCCTCATTGGGGATCAATTTGATCAATTGCGAAATGATCCTCAAATATGACAGTCTGCATGAGTGATTACATAGTAAGTCCACACTCATTTGCGGATGGCATGCTCCATCACTGAATCTTTGCGTATGTATGTCTGAGTGCCCTGCCCCTTTGCCACCATTGGGATCCATGTTCAAGCTAAGCCCAGGAATGGAATCTACAACAGAACTGCCAGTCTAGCTTACTAAGAATTCCGATGGTAATGGCTTATGATCGTCACGCTGATTCATTGGTTTGTTGATCTTGGCAACAGTCTGTTTTCAAAACATTTTACATGCTGCAAGCTGTACTATGGCTCGTAAGACTCGCCGGCGATGAAAGCTCACCCCGTCAACCTGTTTATCGATCACCCCACGCAGGAAAGTAGCCTACCGACAAAGTCATTGTGGAGATCCCTAATAGTGATCTTGCAATGAACCTGATCCTGCATTCTACAAAGATTCCTGATGCGCTTCAACCGATTTATGCAGCGTCACTTCCCCATCGTTAGTCCAATGTGCGCGAAAAGCTTGTCAATCTTGGCATGCATGCAGGTTGAAGAGCTCGCGAGGCCAGAGGATCTCGGGGAGACGATTTATGACCATCAAAAGGACTCAGACGAGAGGGAATCAAATGATAGTCCGCCGAATGCAAAAGCAATCGAGAGATAGAACTGTAAGTTGGAACTTATTAGAATCAAATAAAGGTGGAGGTGTTCGAGGAAGCAGTGATTTTGGGTATGTTCCAGCGGCTCGATCACCCTGCGGACTCGACTGCGATTTTCACTCAAGTGCTCGCAGGGTGACATCAAAGATGGGGCTTACCCTCCTCAACCAACGTGATGAACCCTGATAAATTGTCCAGATGAATCAGTGGTTGCCTTGAGACGTCTTCAGTCGGACTACCCCTACCTCTCTCTATTGCTTCTATCCGCTGTGGAGCCTTTCTAAAATCATTTCCTTTCTGTCAGGATTCCAGAGACTCTCATTATCATCAAGAAGAAGCTCAAAGTCAAGCTTGATGTTTCTTTCCGAACGCCATGCACCAGCGTGGGATGTACTCCAGGCTGGAAGTAACGTTAAATCATCAGCTGAAGACCAATCAGCTCATTCCAGTCGACGGGATTCTGCAATTCACTATAGTCCTTCAGAGTTACAAGCCCTCAACGGTTATTTAAAAACACTTGAACCAATTGAAATCCTTGACTGGGCGGTCGATCATCTACCAGCACTTCATCTCATTACTGTTTTTGATCTCTCAAGTTGTGCAATAGCGAGTTTATTTTCCAAACTTTCAAAACGTCGAAACTCATCTCGTCCACTTGTGAAATTCCTCTTCATTGATACGCTTCATCAATTTCCTCAAACCACACAACTTGCACAACGTCTCACGGACCATTATTCTTTGGATCTTCAAACTTTTTATCCTCTTGGAGCTAACACGGTGGCTGAGTTCGAGATGTTACTTGGTCCTAAATTATGGGAAACTGACTCTGCAATTTACAATTACATTACCAAGGTGAAGCGCTCAATTCCAAGTTTCTTTATGTGTGAGGTATTGACTTCATCTATCTTTTACTTTGATGTGTGGCGCTACGTAGGTTGAACCTACCAGAAGAGCTTTTGAAGAAGTTGGTTTTCAGGCCGTGGTGAAGGAGAATATCTGGACAACCGACCTACAAGGGAGAAACCAATCCCGACTTCCAATACTTGAAGTTGACGATACCGGGGTCATCAAAATCAACCCATTGAACAAATGGACATGGGAGGAAACCTGGTCATATGTGAAAGCTGAGAGCGTACCCTATAATTCTTTATTGGACATTGGATATCGTCAAATTAATGATTTTCATTCCACTAAGATCCCAGAGATCGTTATACCAAAGTCAATTATTCAAAAAGAAGTTGGTCAATGGAGAAAGACGGGTCAAAATTTAAGCCTCTTGTATCAAATAAATCCGAAAAAAATTAAAAGGTGTAAGCACAAAGTTCAATCCCAATTATTCATCTCATTTTACATCTGCTGACGATACGTATCACATTCCTTATGATCAAATCAGCTTTACTTCCTGTCATCACAACTGGTCAAAGGTAAATCTCACACTTGCTAAACATTCAGGCATTGACGCTTAGAAACTCACATGAAGTACGTTTGCATTGGATGAACAGTAACAGTAGATCGAAAGCCTGATCTATCTATGATCCAAAACCTTGATAGACTCTTTGATATAATCACTGGCTTCTTTTGAAGAGTACATTATGTTTGATACCAGTTTGATCAAACTAGTATCTTGCTCTTGTCCTGTGCAATGAAACATGATATGTCCAGGGAAAAGACACAACATCCACCCTTCTCATTTCTCTCAAACTTGATGCAATGCACTTTGAAATTGAAAATGAAATCTCAGAATTGATTTTGAACCTGATGTAGAGGAGGAGAAGGCAAGACAGCTCAAGGTCCTTAAACCCCGATGCATGTTGTTAAATCCTCACCAGCAAGCTTTTCTATCAGCTTGCGTGTTTGAGACCTTATCATTACAAACCACTAAAACTCATCAAACAATGATGTTTTCGAGATTTCGGCTGCTGATAAAGTCGATCATGGATAATGCTGACCAGACGAACCCAATTGTAGTATAAATACTGAGCTTTACCTGAAAGTCTACCTTTCTCACTGCTCACGAGACCTTAATCAACCTCGAAGCTAAGAAATGGCGGGGAGACTAATTAACAAAGCGCATGATGAAAATTTGGTACCTGGTCATGACTTGGAAGCTGACGGTGACCTCATGGGTCTCACTGAGCACCTCGAAGGCCTCACTGATGTCTAAATTGATATAAATATCAACTCTTTCCTCAATCCCACATTTTTTACAAACCAACTCTATCGCTTCACTACTCTGACCATTGCCAAGACGAGTGTTCTGATCAGATCCATATCCCATAAACTGCTGTTTACAAATCCCTTGCTTTTCCTCCACTCATAATCATTCTCCAAATCTCACCACTCATCTTCTTCAATGCATTCTCAACCATCCCGACCCGCATGCATTCGAGCGAAACTTTTATCCGCACTAAATTTAGCGGAAAAAGGCAACAAGGATCTAGGAGTCGCATCAAACAATATCACAGTCAGTCTTCTACCTTTCTTGTCTAGTGATGATGATGACCGCGAAACATCGAATATCAGCCTTTCTATATAACACTTCCTTGTTCTTTCAAACCCTGATCTGATTATTTACTCTTTTGTTTATGATTTGAAAGGATCAAAGTGATCCACTGTTGACTGCACTAGCTAGATCCAACAACACTGTGACATCTCACAGATACGCGCGTCAAAGATCGGTATGTAATTTTTTCACTGGCCTTTCGTATACTCTACCTGTCTGACAAGATTTCATTTTGTAGACTAAGGTCCCTGTTCGTGTCCCAGCTGGATTTCCCATCAACCAAAACTTCAGTCAAAGGTTAATCTGTAGCTTTGAGGATGCGAAGGGAGAAGATAAAGATATTCTGGTTTGTTGTCATTCTCTCATCCTCTTTGTATCTATTTATAATGTTTGGAAATGATGCGCAAGTGGATCACTGCAAGATTCATAAATCCCTGGAGATTTGATCGAACTGACACATCTGATCTTCCTTTAGGCTCTAGAACACAAACTGCAAACAAGAGCCAAAGTTCTGAAGTGTCTAGACTTGATCATCCCTGACTCGCCGTCGCCCAACTCTCCGGTCTTACGAAGTGAAGATGAACTGATACAGTGGTTATTATCAACATCAAACACTCAACCGGAAGAAGAAAAGAATTCAAAGACGATGGCATCGAGTGTCTCAGGATCAAGATCTATTGATTTATCTTCGGGCAACACACCAAGTCATAGTCAATCAGGAGGATCAACGTCTTACTCGTATCTCCCTACGCCACCTCTAAGCTCCTCATCAACTGGAAGGAGTCACCACTCAAACAAAACTCCTTCTTCTTTGAGCTGGGCAATTCCGAGACCAAGTAGGCTTAAACGATCCCAAGAGACTAAGAAGGATTGAACCGTTCACTTCTTGACAGACTTTTGGATTCTTGATTTGATTTGTTTCTTGCACTGGACCTTTTTTGCACTCGTGTTGTTTTCTTTCATCTTATTCATTTATCTTGTAGTTTAGGGTTTCATTTTTTGTGTTGCATTTGTTATCCAATCATCCTTCATCCAATCATCCTTCAAAGATATTGTACACATACAAAGTGATCAATACTTGGTAGCTAAGACTTGTTTTGATTCTGAAATGATCCATCAACATGTTTGGTGTTGATGATGAATAATATTTTGATGTTGTTGGAATTTTCATGATCAAGTTTGTATTGGACACCCAAAGAACCAACGTTTCCAGTTCGCGGAAGGTCGTCGGACTTGCGATACGCCGGTGCTTCAGAAAGAGATAGGTCACAAATAGAAGACTTGGGAACGAAAGAACTGAACATATACTAGAGATCAGTAAGAGGTTGCGAGAAACAATTAGGAAATCAATGTTTCGATTTCATTTGGTAAGATGCCAGATTGAAACAAAATCTGGCTTTGTGGTACGTGCATCTTACAACGCCTTATGTGCCTATGATCATGTGAATACTCGAGGTTGCCTGACGGCAACATCAATGCTCTTGCTTATAATTTTTTGGTCAAAAAATTGACAAAGGATGATTTCAATGAAGGGTTGATCCTCTTCCAGTACAATTAGAAAAAGGTGATCTTATGTCTTTGAGGGTGTGACACCTTGTGGAGGAGGCAACTGCCAACATTCAAAATTACAGAAATAAATGACAGATTATACGGAGCTCGGGCTCTCTGCAAGTCCTTTTTGAAGGGTAGATTCTTAGCTTTCTCTACGCGCCAAAACAAAACTCTAAGATCTGAACAACATTTGGGACAGGGACCTGCCCAGACTAAGTTGTAACACAATTTTATTTGGATGCAGCCATGAATCCGGGGTATCTAGAACGGTATGCGGATGCGTATACAAAAAAAGCTCTGGAAGGAGCAATCACAGCCAAGATTCTGATGCTGTGTTAAGATTGAAAACAGATGTCGTGGTTTGTGAAGATGGTGTGCTACTGAACGACGATCAGATGGGTAGATTGCCGGCTTCTCGGCAGGCTACTACGATTCCGTCATTATCATCGAGCTGTTTCTTGATTGCTGAGACGTAGTTATAACAGTGTCAGTTATATGTATGAGATTAGTCACATCTTCCCCAATTCTTAGGCTCACCAGGAATTCGTAGATCACAAACTGGAATAGTGAAAACGCATTCACTGTTCATCCTGTTTTCGCCGGGTCTGTTTGCAGATTGAAGTTTGTTCCTCGTCAGGAACTAGTCGCCTGATTTTGTAGCATATATAAATGAATCTGAAGATATGACTCACGCGACTGTCCCGTTGACAGATTTTTGTTGACAGCTCCAAGCTTCAGTGACTAGGTAACGGGTTTTATACCCATACTTCGATTCGAGCAAGTGAGAATTGGTGACTTTTTCCACCAGATGATCGCCATCAGCCTGGACAATGTTCATCATTCTAAGGACGAAAACATTTCTCGTCATTTAGTGCATATTTTATAACAGAAAATATTTTCTGACTCACAAGCCATCGTCAGCACAGTAAGACAACACGTCTTCACCCTCTAAAGCTCCATTGGGGCCATCGCTGGTGCAAGGATGCTATGGACGATGGGTAGAAGTTTATTTAATCATCTTGATGATGACACTATTGATGAGTTGTGAGGTACGTACTTGGCCAAGGAGAACGAAAATTTTCTGTGAATTGATGGATGACCACGATCAGAAGCCGAGCCATGAGGTCAAGGGACTGAAAGGTAGCGGATTGAAGAGGGACTTTACCAAAGACTTGAACAACTCTGACATGACTGTAAGCTGAGCAACCTCTCGTGCACCTAGTTGAAGCGACGACTTGCTGGGATTAGGTGTGAGGTAAACCCCGTCTTTCAAGAGGTTTGATAAACCTTGATCTGAATGGATCGGGTTATTCAAAATCGCACCCATTTTGTTGAAGAGCACAGTTTTGAGTTTAGCATGCAACATAGTGATGTCTGAATCTAATTTAGCATACTGAGTAAAGGACCTTGAATCAGTTCCATTTTCCGTAAAGAGAACATTCATTTCACAAATTGTTCAGTCGAATCTAAGAAAACTTACAGCCGCAAACAAGTCGGTGGAAAGCGTTTCTTGTACATGTCGTCTAACCAGTCCAGTAGTGGCAACAGTCGGAATGACGGCAAGTGTCTCTCCTGTAGCGGCTTCAGCAGCCACGCTATCAAGGAGCACAAACGCAATCGGTCCAACATAAGCAATGACGGCCGCCGTGAGCAAGACGAGACCAGCAAGGGATCCGCCGAAGATTGCAAGACCTGTCCAGTTTGCGGTTTCTTTCGGGGTACTAAAGTAGAGAACAGACTGTTAGAAGCTGAACCAATATTCACTGAACGAGAAGTTTAAACCCACAAATCTACGATGGCCGACACTGCAACCTCTGCGTGAGGTAAGATGATACGATGGAAGTCGAATTACCCATCAGTGACCAAAGATATCGGTAGGGTTTTGGTGTACTTGTCAGTGAGTTTAAATGACTTACCGCGGACTATGTTGATAGCTGACTCGATGGCCTCATATAAAGAGTTCATGTAAAAGTTCCATTGCTGGGTAGAGTAAAGTACCAACCAATCCATCTTTGGAACAGGGGCGCAAGGCTATTCATGAGACAAACATAGAGGATGGGATTGTGAGCCATCAGACCAAAGTTGCTAGCTGAAAGACCCTCGCACCTGACCAGCCATGCATCGCCTTCCAATCCCACAAAAGAAGTTAGCGGCATGCACACTCTTGGCATATTGCTATAAGATTTGGTGGTCCGGAAATTGTAATATCAGTTCATGTGTCAGAATCGGAACCCAATGACTCAAATTAGGTATCGCCCGCCGAGTTGAAGGATTTCATGATTGAGTTGACTTACAGACAATGTGATATTCTGAGCACCTGGAAAGTTTTCTAAGTATGTGTTGAGCTGAAGGTTCTTCCATAGCTCTGGAGTGATGGGCTCTGCCAAACAACTATTGTTCATGATTTGTTGTACAATTTCGCTCATGTTTGATCGTCGAGGGTATGCTTAAAGCTCGATTGTTAAAAGAGTGGATGCTGAGAGTAGTTCAAGAACGCCGGGCAGGGCAAAATGTGATGATGGTGATTTTAAAAAGGCAAGCCAGATAAATATTATGGGTAGCGCAGGGTGAAAAAGGTCGGACGGGGGGAAGATGAGCTGAGCAGATGGGTGGAGTCTTATGTCTGGATTGTATATTTGAGGCACTCAGCGATTATCCATCCGCACCACCGGTTCGCTCCATGAAGGTGAAATTCTGCGCTGTACTTTTTAAATTTTTAACGAAACTCATCTGTTTCAAAGGTGAGACGTGCCGGGAGTCGGAATCAGCTTATAGTGAGCAGTCGAGTCAGTCTGAAAAAATTGGTGATAGGTTTGTACCGTGCACAGATGATATCCTTAAACGCATTAAACTGCTTCTTAAAGCTTGGCTAGGCTTGATGACCACTCAAGTTTGTTTCAACTTGCAAGCATCACCGACGATCCGTTCCATCTACATATATCATCGTCTCACATGACTTGAGATCAAGGAAGCGAACGATATGTATAGGTCTGATATATACTATGCTTGTACTCATCGAATATCCTTCATCATGCTGTTTTACTTTTATAATTGAAGCAAGCGAAGGCATCGACTAAAGAACCCGTTCTGCAGCAAATGGTGCCCGATCGAGCTCAGCATATGTGAGGTGCCCTCAAGGGGAATCTCACCATTACAGGAATCGATAACTCAACTCGACTGCAAGATGCTCGCTGGCTCGATTTTTCTCACTCACATTCCAGCCTTAGATGACAACCGGATCTGAAGCGACTGTTCAGATCTATCCTCCACCGAGATGATAGGACGTCTCTGCTGCCTCTGCTGATAAACTCAAAGTACGATACCGCATATCGCGTCGTGAAGACAAAAAGCTGTACTTACCAAAAAGTACACGTCAACGTCGAGCGTTTTTGAGGAAGCCTTTAGAAGAAATTGTAGGGGCTTGAAACATAGCACTCCGACTCCTCGTAGGTTCAGCCTCCAAAGCAGCCGTCTCCCCTCAGTTACCTCTCCTTCATCCAAGATAGACGAACTTACTTTTTGGTCGCCCGGGAACAGTGCGATCTTAGTCCCTTCCCCTATTTCGAGTTACCATTCCCTTCACAGTATGTACAGCATGACTTGAATAATAGTACGCTTGCCGTGAGCTCTTTCCATGCTGAATTCTTTTCTACCTCAATTCAGCACTCCCTCAATTTCAAGCCATCTTGTCTTTTTGTTTCATTCAGAACATCTCTTTCTTATATTTCCTTTCTACGTACGAGCTACGTTTTGAATCAACCACAACATTTGGACTCATCTACACCCAGACAACGGACATACATTCTATCAGTACACTTCAAAACCTTTTTTTTCGACTGAGGACGTGGCCCTACGAATCCGCTATACCAATACTCGATCCCACACTTCGATACCAAGTCTATTCAGTTTAGTGGCGAGCGCAATCAAATGATCTACGCAACCCCCGTGACTTTTCTCTTTCTTTCACTCATATGGACTATTTGCTTTGTTGAGGTTTTGGGAAAGGCAAGAAGTGTACAGTGGAAAAAGTTTTTAGTTGAGTATGACCAGATACAAGCACCTGGCGTGCGTGGAGGCACCGTTCAACCTAACCTAGTGGACAACAAGGTTGATAGCAACGCAGTAGGTCAATCCTGACTTCATGACCCACCTTACTCTTGTGATGTCAAACTGAGCTGAATTTGATGAACATCTTAACCGTTTGATTCTAAATAGTTTTTTAATCATTTAAAGGCTCATCTAGAGAGAAATAACGTAACTTTTGGAAACGTCCATTTCCTGGATTCTGCTCCGGAGATCTTTCAAGGCCTTTCGATTTCTTTATCTGACCCTGATCACGACAAGTTTTTAAGAACAGCCACAAGGGTGACAGTAAGTACTCGATCAAGCCTCAAAGCCTGCGCATTTTGGATGAACATGATGCGTTCTAATCAATCTTTTCAGGCTGTCTACGCGGTGCAACCAATCAAGCGTCCTACTTTTGCCCTTCTACCTACAGTTGTCTCCGAGAATCAAAATTCTACTTCGCGTGATCAATTTGTCCCACATGTACAAGTCGGCGTATCTCGCCTCCACGATTTAGGATACTTGTGTCAAGGGATAAGAATTGCTGTGATTGATACCGGTTGCGATTGTTCACATCCTGCGCTTGGTGGGGGATTTGGAGATGGCCATAAGATCGACAGGGGGTATGACTTTGTGGGAGATGATTATAATGGGGAAAATGCACCAACGCCCGATGGCAACCCATGTACACAATGTGCAGTGAGTAGAGCTTGTTTCTCCCGTGGTGTGGTTTTCTGGTGCTGACATGATACGAAACTATTGAAAGCTTCACGGCACGCACACGATGGGAATTTTGGCAGCAAATCAAAATCCTATGGGCTTTAGTGGAGTTTGTCCTGAAGCAAAGATGTCAGCCTATCGTGTTTTTGGCTGCCAAGAGGGAACAAGTGATGACCTCGTAGTGGCTGCACTTCTTAGGGCATATGCAGACGGAGGTCAGCAACATTGGCTTACAACTATACCCAGCGTAGTCCTTGCTAAATCGTGTTCTGTGTGGCGTGCCTTCACCGCAGCCGATGTCTTTTCTCTGTCAGTTGGCACTCCCGCTGGATGGGCAGATGGTTCGATAGGATCGATTGTTGCAAGTCGAATAGCCGCCAGTGGTCCCACTGTGGTGGTGTCTGCTGGTAACACTGGCGCGGTATGTCCCTTTTCTCGTCCTACAGATCAACTGAACATGTTCTGATCTTGATGCATCTCTGATTCTGTGTTCCTCTAGGAGGGAATGTTTTACGCCAACTCTCCATCGACCGGAGCCGATGTCATTTCCGTAGGCAGTGTACAGGCTCGATCCATCGTTTCGTACACATTCACTACATCAGCCACAGGGTCCCGCAATATGTACTATTTTGCAACCTACCCCATGAAACCGGGCATTTCACGGGTCTACCCAGTCAATTCCAACCCCTCCAGCCGTGACGATGCTTGTCAACCTCTTCCGAGCACAACCCCCAATCTGTCCGATTATTTCGTACTGGTCAAACGATCTTCGACACCGTGCGTACCTTGTGCAATCCTTTCATGGAAATTGCATTGATTAACGAAAACTTCCTTTTGTAATCCTCAGAAACTGCACCTTGGAGACACAAGCGGTAAACTTGAAGGAAAAAGGAGCTATAAAAATCATCTGGGCAAATGTGAGGTGGTTTTCCTCGAACATTTTTTGAAGGATTTCGCACAGACATCTGATATCGAAGAAACCCCCACCAGAACAACTCATATCCCGAATATGTACCCTCAGGAACTGCAGTTGGGATGTCTATTGGAGTCGTCACGGTGGACGTGGGGAGGTTTTTACTTGATGAAGCCGTGAAAGACCCAATAGGTTTCACTGTCAACGTGACTTCTGATGCGGAATTTTCTCAAAGTAAATCTTCAGGAATCAATCAGATAATTTTTGGCATCTGACAGGTTCCGCAATCCTTTAGTACAGGTACCGGATAGCGGCAGAGTCAGCCCATTTTCTGCTCAGTGAGTCATCGCTTTGTTGGCGTAAGTAAGTTCATGAGACTCATGCATGTATCATTTGATCCTTCGATAGCGGACCAATGTACGACTTCACATCACCTCAACCGGCGGTACTTGGCGTTGGTGGCAACGTTCTATGTGCGTTTCCTCTTTCATCTCATCATACTCGAGGAGATGAGTTCTTATGATCACTCCTTGCTCATTTCCAATTCGATTAGCAACATATCCTTTATCGGCTGGTGCATATGTAAGCCTTGCTTAGTCCACGATTGTTCAACGCCGACTTACATGCCTAAATTATCGCACAGGCCATTGCGTCGGGTACTTCAATGTCGGCTCCTCAGGTGAGCACCATCCTAACCATTGAAATGATGGATTTTTATCAATTGATCGACTTGTGAAGAAAACTAGGTAGCCGGAATAGCTGCATTGGTCCTCAACGTCAGAGGCAAAGGCATGTCATCGGAAGAGATGAGATCCCGAATTATAACTTCAGCCACACCAGTCACAAACTATAGTGGAAGTTCCACATTAGAATGTGTGTGTTTTCTGAACCTTTAACTCAAACATTCAAATTGAGAAGTCTCCTTTTCTTAGCTGTATGTCATCAGGGCTCGGGGGTTGTAGATGCCTGGTGTGCGGCATTTTCCAACACGATTCTATCAACTTATTCTATCGCGTTAAATGACACGGCCAACTTCAATGGCCTCCAATCGATCATCATCAGCAATCAAGGGAACTCATCCATCAAATACCAATTGAAGCACGAGCCAGCTGGGACTGCTTTGACGTTCCCATTGGGTGAAATGCTTCCTTATCAATGGCCCGTGCCTCTGATTGCAAATGCAGCGAAAGTTTCATTTTCGCAATCAAGTTTTACGCTTGGACCGTACGAGCAATTTGAATTCAAACTTCAGTTTCGATTACCCACTGGAACACCTGCAGAGCAGATGCCTATATACTCCGGATTCATCCGAATTGTTTGTCTTTTTTTACATTGCTTGTTCACTCAAATACTGAGATTCAGTACATGATTTCAGAGACTGATTTTCTTGGTGGTTTTGCAAACAGGTCACTGACACTGAATGCGAAAGTCATACGGTGCCGTATTATGGTGCTGCAGCAGAACTTAGAGCTAGGCCTGGTATGTTCAATCAGCCAATCAATTCCTTTGGATGTTAACTTATACGCGTGTCCATCTAGTTCTTGACACTGGCATAGGATATCAAGATAATTACACGATCCCAGCATTAGACAGTGGATTGACTAGTTTGCCGGTAGAAAGTGGCCATGTGTTTACCTTGAATGACACGGATGTACCTATAATTGAATATCGCTTGGCATGTAAGTCTGCCAGAGAGCCATTTGATACAGAAGCGAATCCAAACAACTGACAAATAAACTTTCAACAGTTGGGACACCTTTGTTGCTATTCCATCTAGTAGCTGAAGACGCAGATCTTAAAATACCTGTCCCATCAGTTGTTTCTCTTGGGAATAAGATCTCTCAATTGATTGGCCGCTCAAACGTGCCCTCGTATTTTACCTCACCTGAGAATAGTGGTATTCTAGACACGCTCAAAGGATCGATTCAAAAAGTACAATCCGTGGCGCCTATATCGACCAGTTTGACTTCAAATTTTCCTGGCCCTCTTCCTAACCTTTTCAAAGGCCTGAAGCTATTAGGATCCCTTGGAAGTCATGATACGCTTTCCACGTGGAACCCCCGGCACACGTAAGTGTTTCCAATCGTCGCATTAGTATCATCATATCTAATCTTGGTCCTTGGTCAAACAGCTTTGAAGACAGTAGCTCCTTCCAATTCAATGGATCCGTATTTGATCTTACTTCAGACACAGCCAACGTCACATTAGGCGTACCCGTTCCGGACGGAAACTATAAAATTCTCTTTCGGTAAGTGATCTTTCTGTACCACCATCAAATTTCTGCTAGTCGTCAATTAAACATACTTTTTCCTATTGCTATTGCACAGCGCCTTACGTATCAATGGGAACCCACAGGTAGAAAGTGATTACGAAGCTTGGTTATCTCCAAAATTCACAATCAAGCGGACAAATCAAATCGAGCCACAGAATGATAGTACAGACCCAACAACCAGTTCTACTACATAAAAGTCTTTAAACACATTGTAAACCTTAACCCAACGAAACTAAGCGCATTGATTATTTATCTCTCAAACTCAATATACCTTACCCCCTAGTGGATTCATATGATCATTTGTCATTTCAATATTCTCTATCTTTACATCTAAGATGGTTATAACTTTTATAAAGGACATTGGACATAATTCCTTAAACTATGTGTATGCCATATCTAATAAATAATACATACCCATTACATATACCATTTGGCATCTATTTGCGGGGTATGAATGATTATGGACTATACTCTAGTCACGCTTTGTGACTTGTCTTTCAGGCAAAAAAAAATGTAATTAAATGGTAGGCAGAAACGAATGGCGCGCCTTGAATCATATCCGTTTAGATTTCAAATTGCCAAATTCTAATGTTTTACATATGTAATTAAGAAGGAATCATACTCTCAATATCCTTTGGTCAGAATGAGGCTCAGTCAGAAACTTGATCCTCATGGCACCCAGCTCGCAAAGGTGAGAAGAACTCTGCAAGAATTTGACTTGGGTTAAGCCTATTAGTATCAGTCAATCAAAGCCTCAGTCTAGTTATTGTCCAGTGGGTTTGGGTAAGCTAGAATATGTCTAAGTGCTAAGGAATTCAAGGGGTATGACTTTGTTAAGTTAAGTCTTTGTGAAATTCATCCAATGTGACATTCTCATTGCACGCGAGCTTGTAGTTTAGAGAAAAATACTTGTGACACAAATCAAAAGTCCCAAGGCAAAGTTCATCATCAAAGATTATCACAAGATGAAGAGGAATGACGTCACAGGTTTCATAATTACAAAGTTTAGATTTGATAGGCTTTGATGCAATTCCAACTTCAAGTTTGCTGAGCTGGGGTATCCATCCAATCTGATAAGAAATCATACGATAAACACCCAAAATATGAATGTACCTCCCAGGCCATGTCATCCATGATCCAACCCAACTACAGAATTTCGTGAAGCATTCATCGGACTCAAAGGCTGACTACATCAATCATCTAACACTTTATATCATCATCATCATCATCACCTAATCAACTCAACATTACAAAACCCAACCAGCCTATCCTCATCATATCTTACAATCGTCCATGTATCAAACATAATAATACAGTTCAAGTATACACAAACAGTAAACTTAAATCGTCTACAAACCTTATACCTCTGTCCAGCAAATCCAAACTCTTGTCATAAAATCGTCTATCTTATATGCTTCATATGCTCTATGTCCTGTATGAATTTAAATAGGTGTGACTCTAGATGCCGTGAGCAATGCCTGCAATGTACCCATCCGAAGCTTTCGTCAGTTGATACTATCCTGCTTTAAATTGGGAGACAAAGTCTAAGAGTGACTTTACCTTTTTAGTAGCATGATATATCCTTTCTTTTGCCAGGAAGAGGAAAGCAGCCGTAAGCACTGACTCTATGGTATGAGATGATGATCAAGAAAATCAGATCTTGAAGTTCAGAATACACAGCCAAAGCTTATGGAAGAAGAAGATCACAAACGAGTAAGTTTAGGAGCGATTCCTCGGTAAAGTCCTTTAACTCCATCCTTCTTGACAATTTGACTTAATCCATCATACGTTCCTCGATAGCCTCTACCTTCAGCTTGACCACTTTGCATTCTAGATTTAACTGTTCTACAAACCCAACCGAACCGAAAAGAAAACCCCAAACCACGAAAGCAAACCAAGAAAATCAAACCACATCAGTTTTCAAAACTCATCTAGAAAAATCAAACTCATGACACAGATATAGGAAAACCCAAACCTACAAGTAAGGATAAGTAGCACCTGTAGCAAACAATTTAGAAATCGCACCAAGTAAAAAGAAATCAAGATCTCCTAATGACATGACATTGCCAGATTGAACTGATTGAACTGATTTGTTAGACGGTTTCGAATTTAACATTAATTTACGTCTAGCCATTAAGATGTTCTTTAATTGTTCAAACAACTAAACCAAAAAAAAACCCAAAACCCAAAACCAAAATCAATAAACCTCATTTAAAAAACATTGAAGTAGAGGAATTTCTGGAACACTTACAGTGTATTGTAAAATCGGATTGATCACCAAAACAAGTGCAGGCCCCAACCCACGAAAAAAAGCAAGCCCACCATCCGTTTTCAAAATAAACAGAACCGTTTGCAAGAATCCCATTCTCTGAGACTTAAGTTTAGATCCCATGACTGCACCATTCAAACTCGAAGTCGTCGTAGGTTGTTGAATCCTAACCGTTTGTCTTGTGTTGACTACCCAAATAGGATTAGTCAAAACAGCTGTCATACTACCGGCCACTGCTCCTGCAAACATTGATTGAAGGGTGGTTAATGAACTTCGTAGAGGGAGTTTCGATCCGGTTTGAGTGCTGCGTAAGAGGATCGAACGGGTTTCTTCAAAGAATGCATAATAGATTCTGTTAAAGGGTTTCAAAAGAAAAATAATAATAATCAGGTTGATGAATTTAAAGGGAAGCTTGATGGATTGAAGGTTTAAGTACCCATTGGTGATCGCGATTCCAATAAGAGAAGATCCAAGCCCATCATAAAACGAAGCGATCCCTTCACGTCTAACAAGATGAATAGCAGCTTCCAAAGAACTCTATTCAAAACACACGAATCAACATAAGTACTTGAACCATAGCCAAAACTCAAGTCACAAACTAACTTCTCCTGCTTGTTTAGCTTCGACCTGTGCCCTAGTAGAAATCACGATCAAAGGATCTAGTAACGAGGAATCCCATCGGATCAATTCAGAAATTCTTTTCACATGTTTGGTCATGAAGGATCAGTAAACCTTACAAGTGATGGCCCTAAACCAAAAAAAACCAACATCAAAGTGAGTAAAAGTGTACTGAGAATTTAAAAGATCAAGCCTTTGAAAGAAGACTCACATTGCACAGATTCCTCCGAGTGCACCACTTGATGCATGGATCAGTGAATCGGGTGGTGGCATGGTTTCTTGAATTGAGTTGATATGTTGTGGTTTTCTTTTGGTTTCTGTGCTCGTATGGGGTGAAGTCTTGAATGTGAATGTGAATGATGCTGAGCCAAGTCTTGGATATGATCATGAAGATCCAAAAGTAAAGTGAAGCTTGAATGGAGTCCGATTACATGACTCCCTCTGTATAGTAATACTACATATCCATATGTAACATTATCCTTCTATCACATGCACCACACTTCAACTTGACCCGATCACTCAACAGCACTTCAATCACCAACAATTATCAAAATGAACGTGGATGAGTTCTTCAAAGTCAGTCACTAAACATCATCTAACCTCACCTTACCTTTACTAACCACGAGTTTCTTTCTTTTTACACGAAAAAAAATAACAGGTACCTGCTCCAAAATATGATCCAACTAAATCACAACCCATTGAACCGATTCTAGGAAAACGAAAAACAAGTTCATCACAACATACCAGCACAGGTTCATGAAGTCTTTTCATACTCCAAAAAAAAAATCAAAAAATAAAGACATAAATAAACTGATGGATTGTGAAATGTGAAAAATCAGATCGAAGTAAACAAATCAAAAACGGACACCCAGGCGCAACTTTCAAAGGAAAAGAAAGAGCCATAGACCCCGAACCCGAAGAAACCGAACCCGAAGAGTTTCTAGAAGACCAAGATCAAGATGAAGATGGAAGGTTTTTTGGTGGAGGTTTGACAGGAGAACAAAGAGAGATCATGAAGATCTTAGACCAAGATTCGACAAAAGCATCTGAAACGAATTTACTTGATCTTAGTTCGGTACGGAAGATCTGTTTGATGTTTGAGAGATCTATTAATAGGAATAGAGAGATGAGAACTAAGTTTGGAGACCAACCTGAGAAGTTTGTTTGATTATCTTTCTTTGAATCAAAATTCTGGTACTTATACACTCATGGTTTTTTTGCTTTGGTTTTTGCTTTAGATTTGTGGATTCTGAATTCGAGTTGACTGAAGCTATTCAAAGTTTAACATTATTGACTCAAGACCCTGGAAAGTTTTATCCCGAAGTAGTTCGTTTAGGAGTCGTCGTCAGTTTATTAGGTTTACTAGCGCACGAAAACGTGTACGTCACCACCTCCTCAAATCTGAATTTCGAATTACAGAACCAAAAAAAACTGAAGAGCTAATCAAATGGATGAGATTCTAGTGATATTGCGATTTCAGTAATCGAGATTCTAGAAGAACTAACCGATGAAGATATCTTAGATGCTCATCAAGAAGACGAAGAAGCTGAAGAAGAAGAGAATGAAGGAAAATCAAAAGCACCAGAGGCTGTGATGGAACTAGTGAACCGATTGATCGAACATCAGTTATTGGAATTATTAGTCTCGACGATGGTTTCTAGATTAAATGAAAAAGAAGAAGCAGAAAGGAATGGTGTCTTTCATAGTCTAAGTACTTCATCTCCATCTCAATCCAAAGAAAAAAACATCTCTCTCTAAACTTACACACTTTGATGTGTGTTTTTTTTCGTAGGTTTGATTGAAAATCTGATTTCTTTAGATCCATATCTATCAATCCAATTAATTGAAAAAACTCCAATTCTTAAGTTTTTACTTCAAAGAATTAAACCTACGTCATCAAACCGTGATGGGATTCCTTCTTCATTGGCTTTTCAAAACCAACAATACTCGAGTGAGATCTGTGCGATTCTTGTTCAAAGCTTTTCTCAGAACCGTCGAGCTTTGGTAAACGAAGGAGGGATGGATGTCTTATTGGAAGTCTTATCAGTACGTTTATCATACATAATTTAGATGATTTGGATCCACAAGGTTTAAGAATTTTGATTGGTTTTTTTTTGGTTCGATGGGTTTTGTGTATATGTATAGATCTATCGAAAGCGAGATCCAAAAGATGCAGATGAGATTGAGTTTATGGAAAACGTGTTTGATACATTATGTAGTGTGTTACTTGAAGCTGAACACAAAGTGAAGTTCTTGGAAGGAGAAGGTGTAGAGTTAATGGTGATCATGATGAAGTGAGTGAAGTGTTTTTGTTTTCAAACTGGTCATCATCTTGGATGTGTTGATTGATCTATACTATGGGATGATGGATTGTTGTAGGGAAAAGAAATTAGCAAGGAGTCGATCATTGAAAGTCTTAGATCACGCTTTGGTAGGTGAAGAGGGAGTCAAGAATTGTGAACGGTTTGTTGAACACTTGGGATTGAAAACCTTATTTTCAGCATTTATGGGTAAAGTAAATCAAACCAAACCATTCATTAAGCATATCTTTAATTTGGACTGATGAGGTTTTTTTTTGGGGGTTTGTAGAAAAATTCGAATAAGATATCAAGGTTTGAAGATGATGAACATATTTTAGGTATCTTGGTTTCTTTGTTTTTTAACCTTGAATCAGATTCAGCATCGAGACTTAGGTTGTTGGCTAAGTTTGTGGAAGATGGGTATGAGAAGGTGGATAGGTTGTTAGAGATTAGAGAATCGGTTGAAGTTAGACTTTCTCAAAGAATAGAGGTAAGATTAAATAAATTAAAGAAATGATCACTCAAATTTCAGAATGTTGATGGTTTTTGGTTGTTTAGGTACAAGAAATGGAATTAGATGAAACTGAAGTTTATCTAAGTCGACTTGAAGCTGGATTGTTTTCATTACAATTGATTGATACGATCATTGGATGGATATGTATGGAAGATGATGGGATTAAAGATCATTTGAAGATGTTGTTGAAACGGAATGGGAAAAGGTTGGAAGATATTATAGGTGTTTTGGTTGAGTATTTAGAGAGTATGGGAGATGGAAGTAAGAAGGATGGGATTAAGTGTTTGGTAGACTATTTGGCGGCTCTTTAGATGTTATACCTTATATTTTCGTTTTGTGAATTTTTTGTGATATAGATGGGTTGTTTTGTTTTGTTGAGTGAGTCTTTTTGTGAAGTATAAATGGATTGGAGCTTATCATTGCAATCAGTTCTTGATCAGTTTATGAGTGACTCACAAGTTGAGCAGTGAAGTAGCCATGAGATGAGAAGTCAGTTGGAATTGAATAGTAGAATGTGAATTGAAATTTGAACTAAAAAGCTTTCAAGTTCAAGTTTGTCGATTCAACTCATTCAAGTTTGTAAACCATGACCGATCAACTTCAACCACCTACTCTTGGACTCTTACATCTCGTCAGTTCACTTCACTTTCTACCAGATCAATGAAAATAACTTTTCTTACTATTGCGACTTTGGTTTGATGGTTCTTTAGTATAACTCTCATGATAGATTAACAGCTTTCGAATCAGGTGATCTAGAATCACCAAACACTCTAATCTTTATTGGTGGACTAGGTAATCTCAATCCCTTTCTCCTTCTCAATCCTAAATCCAATCGATCCTAATCATGCAATCTTTCTTTCTTTTGGTATAGGTGATGGGTTTTGTTCTGTACCTTATTTAAATCAACTTTCAAATTCGTTACATTCGATTGGATGGTCATTAATTCAAATCTTATTAACTTCTTCTTACACTGGTTTTGGTACAACTGATTTGAATCAAGATGTTAAAGAAATTCAAGATTGTTTAAAGTATTTAATTCGATTAGGTAAAAATGAATTTGTTTTGATGGGTCATTCTACTGGTAAGTCTTTTTCGTTTCTTTCTTACTCATTTGATTTGGAAGATTGGTTACAACATTCGTTTTTGGTTTTTTTGGGGGGGAATTTGGGGAAATTTGAAAGGGTGTCAAGATATTGTTAGATTAGTTAATGATCAACCAGATGTATTGAAAAATGTCATTGGAACGATTCTTCAAGCTCCTGTAAGTGATCGGGAATACATTTTAGATGTCTTGGGAGAAGAAAACTATCAACGATCTATCAAGATAGCCAAAGAAGTAAGTCAAAAGTAATTACTCTCTTAACCCAATTCAAAACAAGAAATGAAAAAAGCTTTGTGAAAAACACTCAACTGATTTGTTATCAATCATTTTGGTTTTGGTTTTGGTGGGTTTAGTTAATTGAAGCTGGAAAACCAAACCAACCGATCCCCTTAGAATTCTGTGAAATGTTTTCAGGAGGGAAATCCACAATCTCAGCCCACCGATGGATAAGTCTCTCGAGCAAACTTCAAGACAATCCCAGTGGGGAAGATTTCTTTTCATCCGATCTAACCATCGAAGACCTTTCCATCAATTTAAAAGCCTTTAATTCGATCAAAACGATGATTTTGTTTAGTGGTCGAGATGAAAGTGTTCCAAAAGAAGTTAATAAGAATGAGTTGTTGGAAAGATTGGTGGTTAGTTGTGGAGGAAAAGTGACGAGGGAATGGAGCGTTCTTTTTGAAGGTGCTGGACATCTTGCGGAAGAAGTTGTGGATGAAATTTCAGATAGGGTCATTAGGTTTATTCAGGCTATTTCTTAGGGTCCTTGCTTTTTAGTTTATACTTCTTTTTCTTTATTTATTATGGAAAGTTTATTTTGTTTTGTTTGGTAGAGATTTGATTTATAGTGATCGAGTCTTAAAAAAGAATCCTAGTGATACTCTACACGACCAGTTTCTCTGATCCTTCATATCCCTTATCTTTAAAAATTGTAGCAGTATATGATTTATACCTTTAGATCTTTGTCTAAAAAAGAAGATTCAGTATGATTCTGAACAAGATCATCAAGTGTTTTAAAGATAATTCTATTAAGCGTAAGCTTTTGATCTGATCAAACATGAATTTTTGGTCCTCATCTTTGGTTTATTGCCATCAAGTTTGTGAAAAGTATCAGGATTCCTGTGTTTTGAAAATGATAAGGGCGCATTCACTTAGGGTGCGTTCACTTAAGGAATTTCTGACCAGAAATCACATTCTGTAAAATTTTTAATGCAAAAATGAAACATGTACCACCAAATAGACACTTTAAATTTTGCAGAATGTGATTTCTCACCAGAAATTGCTTAAGTGAACGGGCCCTTAAGCAATTTCTGCTGAGAAATCACATTTTGCAAAAATCAAAATGTCTATTTGGTGGTTAGCTTAACAAAGCCCTCTCTGCGCG